>NC_057405.1:28909652-29069325 GCF_019320065.1 Cervus canadensis
TGTAAACTTCTCATCTCATAAGTTTTGGATTATAAGTGCTTCCATTTTCATTTGTTTCTAGGTATTTTTTTTTAATCCTCTTTGATTTCTTCAGTGATTCATTGGTTGTTTAGTAGGTATTGTTTAGCCTCTACATGTGTTTTGTGTTTTTTAGTTTTTTTTTTTTTTTTACTGTAGTTTATATCTAATGTCGTGGTGTTGTGATTAGAAATGATTCTTAATATGATTTCAATTTTCTTAAATTCAATGAGGCTCACTTTGTGGTCCAGCATGTGATTAACCCTGAAAAATGCTCCATAGGTGCTTGAGAAGAATGTATATTCTGGTGGTTGTGGATGGAATGCTCTATAAATATCTATTAAATCCATCTGATCTAATGTGTCATTTAAGGCTTGTGTTTCCTTACTGATTTTCTGTCTAGATTATCTGTCCATTGAGGAAAGTGAGGTGTTAAAGTCCCCCATTATTATTGTTTTACTGGCCAATTCTCCTCTTATTGCTATTAGTATTTGCTTTATGTATTGAGGTGCTCTTAAGTTGGGTGCATACATGCTTACAATTGTTAAACCTTCTTCTGGGATTGATCCTTTGATCATTATGTAGTGTCCTTCCTTGTCTCTCTCTCGTTTTTTTTTTTAGTTGTGATTTCTTTGTTTTTTTTTTTTCCATTTATTTTTTTTAATTGGAGGCTGATTACTTTACAATATTGTAGTGGTTTTTGTCATACATTGACATGAATCAGCCATGGATTTACAAGTATTCCCCATCCCAATCCCCCCTCCCACCTCCCTCTCCACCCGATTCCTCTGGGTCTTCCCAGTGCACCAGGCCTGAGCACTTGTCTCATGCATCCAGCCTGGGCTGGCGATCTGTTTCACCCTAGATAATACACATGTTTCGATGTTGTTCTCTCGAAACATCCCACCCTCGCCTTCTCCCACAGAGTCCAAAAGTCTGTTCTGTACATCTGTGTCTCTTTTTCTGTTTTGCATATAGGGCTATCGTTACCATCTTTCTAAATTCCATATATATGTGTTAGTATACTGTATTGGTCTTTATCTTTCTGGCTTACTTCACTCTGTATGATATGATATGATGGGCTCCAGTTTCATCCATCTCATTAGAACTGATTCAAATGAATTCTTTTTAATGGCTGAGTAATATTCCATGGTGTATATGTACCATAGCTTCCTTATCCATTCATTTGCTGATGGGCATCTAGGTTGCTTCCATGTCCCAGCTATTATAAATAGTGCTGCGATGAACACTGGGGTGCACGTGTCTCTTTCAGATCTGGTTTCCTCAGTGTGTATGCCCAGAAGTGGGATTGCTGGGTCATATGGCAGTTCTATTTCCAATTTTTAAAGAAATCTCCACACTGTTCTCCATAGCGGCTGTACTAGTTTGCATTCCCACCAACAGTGTAAGAGGGTTCCCTTTTCTCCACACCCTCTCCAGCATTTCTTCCTTGTCTCTTATAACAGTTTTGATTTTAAAGTCTATTTTGTTGGATATTGATATTACTACTTGAGTTTTCTTTTGACCAGTCAGAATGGCCATCATAAAAAAAGCAATAGGCAATAAATGCTGGAGAGGGTGAAGAGAAAAGGGAACCCTCCTACACTGATGGTGGGAATGTAAATTGGTGCAGCCACTATGGAGAACAGTATGGAGACACCTTAAGAAACTAGAAATGGAACTACCATATTATCCATCAATACCACTCCTGGACTCCTCCCCTCAACTGAGGGAATCACATAGTTTGAAAGGATCTATGCACCCAAATGATTGTTGCCAGTGCTGGTTACAATAACCAAGGCATGGAAGCCACCTAAATGTCCACCAACAGAGGAATGGATAAAGAATATGTGTACATATATGCAATGAAATATCACTTAGCCATCAAAAGAATGAAATAATGTCATTTTCAGCAACATGGATGGACTTGGAGATTATCTTACTAAGTTAAGTAAGTGAGATTGAGAAAGACAAATATCATTTGGCATCACTCTTATGTGGAGTCTAAAAAAATGATACAAGTGAACTGATTTACAAAGCAGAGACACACTCACAGACTTAGAGAATGAAATTATGGTTACAAGGGGGGAAGGGTTAGGGGAAAGGATAGACTAGGAGTTTGGGACTGACATTTATTTAAAATAGATATACAATGCAGACCTACTGTATAGCACAGGGGATTTTGCTCAATATTCTGTAGTAACTTAAATGGAAAAGAATTTGAAATAGACTACATACATGTGTATGTATAACTGAACCACTTTTTGTATACCTGAAAATAACACATCATTGTTAATCAACTATACTCTAACAACATAAACCAAAAATTAGAAACCAAACTTCCCAAAATTGATATATCCAGTTGTAAAGTTGGAGCATGTCTGGAAGGACTCCTTAATCAGACTGAGTGGTAATATGGGGTTAGATCTGAGCAGACCTTAAACACAAATAAGATACATGTAGAGTTGACTCATAGAATGTGCTTATTCCTTTAACCCACAGTTTTGCTTGCATCAGGTTGCCTGAGGTGAATCAGTACAAGGTGCACTGATGAGGCATTCCAGTCTCCTCAGGTGTGGTCTACAAGAACAGTGGAGGAGGGAACAATTCCTGGCAGATAGAGACTCATACTTTTCTTTTCTAGAAAGAGAGACTCTTGGAGGCATGGATCTACCTCAGTTCACAGGATGCAGCAATTAGTTTGGCTGAATGGTCAGGAACTTAAAAGACCCACAGTTGAAGGAGAGGAATAAAGAGGTATGGGGAAGAGTGAGATAGACCTCTCAAAGTGGGCTTGGGATGTGAGAACATTCTATCCCGTATGAATGCTGACCTAAAAGCTCTCCCTGCAGTGAATTCACTTGACCAGCAAATGTAAGAGAAGATAATATCTAAATGAAAAATGAACATAGGAAAATGTGCCCAACTTTATTAGTCAGCAGGAAAATGCAAATTAAAACTCCAATAAATTCCCACTCAACACCTCACAGAATAGCTAAAATTAAGATCAAGAATATAGTCAAAGTTTCACGTGTCACATGTTGGCAAGTGTGGAGTAACCAAGATTTACAGTGTTGAACCAACGAACTGCTTCAGTTATATAACATATATATATATATACACATATATATATATATATATATATATGTTACTTTCATAGTCTTTTCCATTATGATTTATTACAGGGTATCAAACCCTGTGCTATACAATAGTACCTGTTGTTTATCCACCCTATATATAGGGTTAATCAAACACTTTCAGTATCCCTCTGCACTCCCACCCGGCAACACAAGTATATTCTCTATGTCTGTTTGTCTGTTTCTGTCTCATAGATAAGTTCATTTGTGTCATACTTCAGATTCTACATATAAGTGATATCATAAGATATTTGGTTTTTCTTTTTCTGACTTACTCTGCTTAGTATGAGCTCTAGGTCCATCAAGATGGCATTTTCAATTAAAAAAAGCGTTACTGACTGCAATGGATTGAAAAGTATCAAATACACAAGATTCTTGAATTCATAATGATAACACTAATATCAATGTCCACAGATTGCTACTGGGCACCAGTATACTTTTAAGTATTTGGGTTATAGTTAAAGAGTGAAGGCAAGAGGACAAGGGGACGACAGAGGATGAGATGGTTGGATGGCATTACCAGCTCAATGGACATGGGTTTGAGTAAACTCCGGGAGTTGGTGACGGACAGGGAAGCCTGGCATGCTGCAGTCCATGGGGTTGCAAAGAGTCAGACACAACTGAGTGACAGAACTGAACTGAACTGATAGGAGCCAAGCTTTTTACTTCTTGTCACTTGCCACTGTGATACTCCTATTATGTGTCAGGATCAGTTTAGGTCCAGGAGGTTCATGGTGAATAAAATATATCTACATTCTTAGGTTAGTTTGGCCGGGCAGCCTACATGATATCCAGCTTTGGAGATCTAGACCCTTGAAGGCTACATTTTTCAGCTGACTACTTCAGCTCTTTTAGCTCTTCATTTAGGTTTGATGGACAGTTATCCTTTTCTAATCTAATTGAAGTCAGGGAAGTTGCAATTCATTGGACATGTAAAATGCCTTGTCACCTTTGAATATCCAACTATAGATGCCCAAGTTTAGGTATTCCTCAAGTCACTAATCAGTGGCCTAGCAAAATGGGTTCCTTTTCTTGGAATTGGTCAGTTAGCAGTGGGGCTGTGTGTGGAGGGTAGAGTGAATGCCTCTCACCCCTTACCCTGTCCTTGTAACTCCCAGAAAGGGATAGAAGGAAAGCAAGAGAAGAACAAGGTTTGAATAAGTGTGAAAAATTCTTCAATGATTCATTTCTAGGATATTTCCCAGGAAGTTGATACCCACTTACCTACCAATCTTTATTTCACTTATTTATAGAAGGCAGAATCTTCTTTTTTTTTTTTTTGGTTCTTTCAATAGTCCTTCTAACAATTTAAAAATTGACCATTTAGATAATGGCCCAGAATTTAGTCAAGAGATAAGGCCATGGATTAAAAACTTAATGACTTACTTTTATGACTTTGGACAAGTTTATGCTGTCTCTGTTTTTTTCTCATGGATAAATTGTATATTAACACACAAACCATGTTTTAAATAAATGCAAAGTTTATCTTGCTTAGATAAATCTTTCTAAATTCTTGGGAAATAGCTGGAAATAAAGACGTTTCAAATATTTTCACACTCTCAGAACTTATCAGATGAAAGATTTGTAAACCCAACACAATAGTTAATGTTATTCTCTCACATGGAGAGTCCCTATTGCTTCTACTTTGTGTGCAGCCACATTAATCTTAAGCTTATGTGGAATTAAAGCTCTTTTAATTAAGGATATCACTTGATGCCCTCTAGCCTTAAATTTGAAGATGATAAAGCATTTTATAGTGGTCAATGAATTAAACACTCTGGGTGCTTTTGCAGACATGATTAGAAAGGTTAACTTCCAATTATCCTAAATATAGAGCTTAAAGATCTGCAGTACCCAGCCAAAAAGTTGGGCCTCTGAAAAGTTTTCTTTCCGGAAAAGAGTGGAAAGTTGCTGAGCCAAGAAGAATCATTTGCAATACTGGAGTATTAAGTATGTACTTAATCATTCATTCAACAAATACTTATTACGCACCTACTCTATGCGTTCTTCTAAGCACTGGAGACACAATAGTGACACAATCATTGGTCTTCAGACCTCACACTCTGGGGGAGGAGAGAGAACTAATAGAGAGTGTTCTTGATGAAGGCAGACTAGTATTTCAAATAAAATGCCCCACTGAATTTAACTAAAGCCTCTGGACACTCAAAAAATCTGCTAGAAGGTATCAGAGTGCTGATAAGACAGTGAAGAATTATGGGGTCAAGATGAGGAGAGCAGGGGCTCTGGGCAGTGAACCTGCTGCTGATGTTTGCCCCCCTCAACCACTCTCTCCTGGATGGGAGCACAACTGTCAACGCTGACTGGGTGGTGGAGACTTTCAGGAGTGTCATGGGCTAGGGCACAGTGACTAGATTGAGAAGACTTGAACACTATTAATAATCTTGACCTATAAACATACCTACAACACTGTTTCTCTCAAACTGCAGAATATGCATTCTTTACAAGTATATGTGGAAGAGTTACAAAAATTGACCACATGTTGGGCTACAAAGTTACACTCAATACATTTGAAAGGATTGAAGGCACACAGAAATATGGCATTTTACCATAATGCATTTATGTTAGAAATTCACAGCAAGAAAGTGACTATTAATATCATATCACAATATGCTTTGAAATAAAAGATGCATGTATAAATAATCTGTATATCAAAGAAAAACAGTGGGAATTAGGAATACTTTGACTCAAATGATAATGAAACTACTTTATATAAAAATTTCTGGTATAGCAGTAAAACTGGAATTAAAAGAAAATTTATTGCCTTAACTGCATATATTGGAAGCTTTAAAAAATAAAACTGGAAAAAATCAGTAAGCATGGTGTCTGTGCCAAGAATACAAAGAATAGAAAGAAAAAAGTCAGATTTAGGAGCAGAAATTGTGGCTATAGAAAACATATAAACAATAGAGGCATCAACTATAGTTAATAAGTTATAAGACTTGATCAAAAAAATTAAAGAATGCAAAAATAACCTTAAGAATGCCAAGGAACACATTGCTACAGATTCTGCCCATAGTAAAATGATAAGAGGATATAACTTACATAACTTAGTGACAACATATTTTAATGAAATGGATAACCTAGAAAAGTGTCAGTCACTCAGTTGTGTCTGATTCTTTGTGACCCCGTGGACTGTAGCCCACCAGGTTCCTTTTTCCATGAGATTCTCCAGGCAAGAATACTGGAGTGGATAGCCATTCCCCTCTCCAAATCTAGAAAAAACAGTTTACAAAAACTAATAGTAAGAAGAAACAGAAAAGCTACCCACTGCTTTATTTATTAATCAAATTTGTACACAAAAGCTGCCTTCAAAGAAAACCCTAGGTCATTGACAATACGTCCTCCTTGACCAAACTCTCTTCAGGCCCTTTTGTCAACTAGACCTCAGTCTCTGGACAGACTTGTTCTTTGTGTCTTTGTATCACCCGGGTTTTAGCAAAAATCTTGCTTAGTCAGTTAAGGTTGAAGCCTCATCCTTCCTTCACCCTTGGGTCTGATCACCTGGCCTACCTTCAGCAAGAATCCTGCTGTCAGTTTGGCAAGAATTCCCCTGACCTTTGATACCACTCAGTAATTTTTTTATCTGCTGACCCCCACCAAGCTCCTTGTTTATAAATCCCTACTTGTCCAGGCTGTATTCAGATTTGAGTCAAGTTATATACTGAGGTATCTTCTCCCCTATTGCAATAGTTCATGAACAAAATCTGCTTTCATTGTTATTTTATAATAACTTTCAGATGGCTTTGACTTTCTTTAATACCCCAAATAGATGGCTTTTGTGAGAGCTTTCTTTTTCCTCCTTTGGCTCTCATGCACCTCAAATCTTCATGAAAGCCAATATTAATCTAGCCCTAATATTCTTTCAAGAAAGTCGGGTGACATACTTTTTAGCGCTGGCCAGGAAAATTAGAAGTCTCACTTTTGATTGTTTCTGAAACCTTAATAGAAGCTCCAAACTGTAGAAAATAGCCTTTTCTATTTAGGTCTCTTCATTTTACCATAACTGTAGGCTTAATCCTCACCATAACCTGATGAGAGTTATTATCTTTTTAAAATTAGATGAAGAAACGATGACTGAGAGTAGTTAAGCCATTGTTTTGCCACAGAATTATTGAAGCCAGCTTGTAAAATGTAGGTTGTTCTGAAACAACACAACTTTTTCCCTCTATGTCCTATTGCATCTTATTTTGCAAGACAAGGTTGAATGATACAAACACAATGAAAAGGAAACTCAGCAAAACCCTCAAGCATTGTGCTTCATTGGGAGGTAGACATGGGCCTTATTGGAATACATTGAGTTCTTCCACTTGTTAGATATGACCTTGATTGATTTACTTCACTTCTTTGTGTCTTATATTTTTAAATTTGTGGAGATACTCATTATAATACCTGCCACATGAGAATATTATGGTGAGAGTTAAATCTAATTATATATGAAAGCATTTATATAATTACCACCTGATGCTTAATAGGTACTTTAGATTTTTCTGATCAGAATGAGATGTCTCAACATAGTAGAAAGATCTAAGCTTAGAATATTTCCTCATATTGTGCTTTTTATCCACTTATAAAAAGACTGAGTGCTATTTTCTAAGATATAGGTATTTCTTGCTCTTTTAAAATAATCTCTTAAATCTGACCTGACTCCCAAGGAAAGTTCATCTCCTTTTTAATTTTGACATTACTATGGGCACTAGATGCTAACGTGATAAGTATCTTTGAAGTAAATATTTCAAATAGGATTTTATTGCTTTAATAAACTGTTTTCCCTCTTCTCTACTTTCTCATTTTGATCCGCAATGCAAGAAAACACCTAGATGGAATTGTCAAGTCTCATCCATCATAAAAAATGAAGTCAGAAATCTGAATAAGAATCTCTAGGCACTCCCAGTAAATCAGTTGTTTCTTTAATATTACCTCTGTGCTATTTTCTTTTCTAAGATCTTGCAAACTTAATGCATATATGCTCCCCCCAAATGACAAGAAAATAATGAACTTTACTGGATTCAGGATGAGGTAGGAAGCCATTGTTCTATTCATGCATAATGGTATTCAAAGTATTCATGAGCACAAGGCATTAACAATGAAATAACTCTATAGCTGATGATTAATTGAGTGGGGAATTCATCAACTGAGTTTTAAGTGTGAAATAATGAACTTCTAGCTTTTCCACATTAAGGATTTTCAAAGTAGAAGAGAATTGCAGTGTTTTTTGTATCCTCATAAAAAGACACTTAAAAATATGATTCTCCTTTATTAGTCCTAAATAATAGGTCAGAGTAGATTAGCAGTAATTCGGGTTTATTTTTGCCCTGTATATACTTTAGAGAGATATATTTAAAGCAGGGAAGAAAACACCAACTTTTAGTTGAGGAAGTTTGTGTTGAGGCCCCAGCTCTGCCTGTAGTTTATAATTAATATAACAGTGACTGAACTGAGCTGAACCTATAATTTAAGCATGCTATGTCTGTTTCCTTATTTTGTTGTTGTTCAGTTGCTCAGTCATGTCTGACTCTTTGAGACCCCATGGACAGCAGCACCCAGGCTTCCCTGTCCTTCATTGTCTCCTGGAGTTTGCTCAAGCTTATGTCCATTGAATCAGTGATGCCATCCAATCATCTTATCTTCTGTCACCTGCTTCTCTTCCTGTCCTCAATCTTTCCCAGCATCAGAGTCTTTTCCTATGAATTGGCTCTTCCAATCAAGTGGCCAAGTATTGGAGCTTCAGCTTCAGTATCAGTCCCTCCAATGAATATTCAGGACTTATTTCCTTTAGGATGGACTGGTTTGATCTCCTTGCAGTCCAAGGGACTCTCAAGAGTCTTTTCCAGCATCACAGTTCAAAAGCATCAATTCTTTGGTGCTCAGCCTTCTTTATGGTCCAACTCTCACATCCATACATGACTACTGGAAAAACCAAAGGTTTATGGGCTTAATGTAAATACTGGTGCAAAGACAATGACAGTGTCTGCTATGGACTCCCAGTTCATCTACACAGCCTGCAGGTTTTTTTTACCAAACCTCATGCTTTGGAAGCCAGGTAGAATGCAATCTTAGAAATGGTGGTACCTCTAGGCCCTCAAATACTCTCTTTGAAAATAAAATTTGTGTTGTAAAGTCCTGTGGTTATAGGTTACACAATAAACTGAGTTGAAGGTCTCCTACAGGTCAAATGAAATTTCTCTTGCTTTATTTCTTTTCCTTTGTTCCTCTTTTCTCCTTGAGGAAAGCATAGGAAAGTAATTCTGTTTATTGGAAGTCCAGATATTTAGTTTCTAAAATTCTAAGAGTTTTAAAAATTATATTTGAATATCTTTACCTTCAAAGGTGAATAAATTAAAAATATTTATGCTTTGATAAGTTAAGTAAACATGTTAACACCTTTAGCTAGTGCTCTAGATAAGCATACACACACAAAATAGAAATAGAGTACATTACTTTCAAACTAGTTGAAGAAAAAAAGAGAAGAGGTAGAAGTATCAGTTTGAAAGCAAAAAGCACAATAAAAATATGGAAAAGGATTCATAAAAAATAAGAAATAAACTGGATTATAGAATATATTAGAAACTATAATAAAAATAAGTAGATTAGATGCTATAGTTAAGAGTTAAAGATTATTAGATCAATAAGCCAAAATTCTGCTATTAATGCATATAATTTACAAGTGACCCATCTGTATCATTTGGAGACAGCTTGAAAATCAAAGAATATCAAATTATATCCTGAAACAATACTAATAAATGCTAATACTAATAAAGCTGAGATTGCTCTATTTAATCTTCAGTCAAAATAGAATTTAAAGTAAGAAGTATTACTAGGAATAAAAAGTCAATTTCATGTTGATAAAAACTCAAATGACCTAGAAGATATAATAATCTAGACTTTTATGTACCTAATACCAGCCTGCAAACTATATAAAGACAGAACTGACCAAGTACAAAGAAAATTAACAAATCAATACCATGGTGGGAAATCTTTAGCACACACAATTTAATGATTGAAATAATAAGTGTGCAAAGGTATTAATGATGATATAGAATATTTATCTGAATAACCTAATTGATAAGTTTGCAACAGGGACTGCAAGCTACATACTCATGTCTTAATACACAAGGAATATTTCTGAATATAATGCATAATGGGCCATAGGACACATTTTGAAAGATGGATTTCAGGGACTTGCCTGGTGATCCAGTGGTTGAGTTCTCCTTGCAATGCAGGGAACGCAGGTTTGATTCCTGGTCAAAGAATTAAGATCCCATATGCTGCAGAGCAACTAAGCCACAACTACTGAAGCAGCCGCCGCCCCCCTCTGAAGCCCGTACACCAATGCACCAAAACTGTAACTAGGGAATGTGTGCACTGCAACAAAAGGTACTGTGTGCTACAACTGAGACCTGACCCAGACAAATAAACAAATAAAACTAAAAGAAAGATGGATTTCATATCCATTTCATTCTCTGACTCCAATGAAATTAACACAATAAGTACATGTATATGAGTACAAAAGATAGAAGAATCCCATATGTTTGCAAATTTAGAAATACATTCTTAATATAATAGTTAAAGAATCTTAAGTATAAAATAGAAAATATTTTGAACTGGATTATAATAATTTGGTGCATATTAAAATTTGGGGAATCTAGATAAAGTGATATTTTATTATCAAATAATTTTATATTTTATTATCAATAAAATATTATTATACAAATAATATTTGTATTATAAAAGAAGGAAGTTTCAAAATTAATGGGCTAGGTGGCTAACTTAATATGCAAAAGAGTAGTAAACACAAAGACTGTTGAAGGAAGGAAATGATACAGATAACAGAGGAATACATGGAATAGAGAACAAACATGTAATAGACTATATCTACAAAACTGAAAGGTGCTCTCTGAAAGACTGCAGTTGAGAATTTCTGTCAAGCTTAATCAGGAAAAAAATGTGAATGCACAAGCAAGCAATTTTAGGAATAAAAAAGGAGACAATTACAGAGATTTTAAAAACAAAATAATATGAGTAACTTAATGCCAATAAATTTGAAAACTTTGATGAGAGAACAAATTAAAAAAAAATGACTCAAAGGAAACCAGAAAGACTTAACAGTTATATATCTGCAAAAGAAATTAAAAGAATAAATAAAAAGTTTACCTCATTGGAGTTATCAGGACCAGAGAATTCTTACATATGGGTTCCATCAACATGCAACAAATTATTACAATACTGCAAAACTATGCAGAATACAGACAGTGAAAGAATGTACTCAATTCATTATTTATTAGGCTAGAATTATCTTGTTGTGAAACCCAATCTAGGACAGTACAAAGAAAGAAAATTACAGACCGATATCATTTACAAACATGAATGCAAAAATCCTAAAAATATTAAGAAACTGATTATTGCATAAAAAATTGACACACTATTACTAACTGGGGTTTATTCTAATATTGCACAGTTGGTTTGACATTATAAATAATTTAACTCACAACATTAGCACATTAAAGGAAAAGAATCTGATTATCTCAATAGAGGCAAGAAAATAATTGATCAAAATTCAATATACATTTATGGGAAAACCTCTGAAGACATTAGCAATAGAGTCAATATATTTAGTGTAATAGAAAATGACTACAGAAAAGCTATGGGGAATATTGTACTTACTAGTAAAATATTAACAGCATTCCTTTTGAGATCAGGTTAATGAGTTGTCAACCATCCCCACTCCCATTCAATATTGTGCTGGAAGTTCAAATTAGTTTAGTAAAGCAAGCAAGCAACCAACCAGCCAACAACAACCAAAGGAAAAAAACCAGAACCAACAAACAGCCCAAGAAACAAAAATACCAAAACCACAAATGAAGGAATTAACATTGGGAAAAGGATAAATAAAATTATCATTACATATCTATGAATAAGTTTAACCAAAGAGGTGAAAGACTTGTACACTGAAAACTATAAGACACTGATGAAAGAAATTAGAGAAGACATAAAATAAAAGGAAAGATATCCAATGCTTATGAACTGGAAAAGTTAATATCTTTAAAATATTAATTTTTTAATCAGCCCCCCAAGAATAGTCCAATTAAAAAATGGATAGAGGATCTGAATAGACATTTTTTTCCAAAGAAGACCTACCAATGACTAACAGGCATGTGAGAATATTCTCGACATCATTAATCACCTAGGAAATGAAAATCATAACAGTGAGATATTATCTTACACCTGTTAGAATGACTATTATTAAAAAGACAAGAGATAACAAATATTGATGAGCATATGAAGAAAAGGGAACTCTTGTACACTGCACCAATGTAAATTGGTGCAGCCACGATGGAAAACAGTATAGAGGCTGTCAGAAAATTAAAAATAGGGCTACCAGACAATCCTGCAATTCCATTTCTGAGTATTAGTCCAAAGAAAACTAGAATGCTAACTCAAAAAAGATACATACACCCCTATGTTCATTGCAGCATTATTTACAATAGCCAAGATATGGAAAACAAATTAAATGTATATCAATGGATGAATGGATAATAAGGTCACTCCCTTTATTTACAATTTTTTATACATAATTTTCAATGAGCATTATATACTGTGAAATATCACTCAGTTATAAATGAAATCTAAATAAAGTTGTTATTATTCACAGGTGATATGATTGTGTAAGTAAAAACAAAGCAATCTATTTGTAAGTTATTAAGATGATAAGAGAGTTTAACAAAGTGCCTAGATATAAAAACATCAATTGTATTTTTATACACTATTGGCAGAAAATTTTATTAAAAAGTAATTTTTAAAGATACTATTTAAAATAGCATTAGAATGTAAAACACTTTGGAATAAATCTGACAAAATATAAGCAAGAGTTTCATGGAGAAAGTCATAAAACTATTACTATTACCTCAAATATAAATAAATGAGATACAAAATACAAATTTTGAACAAAGCCAACTGATTTATAAACTAGTCTATAGTGATGAATAAATTGATCTACAGAGAATGCAATTCCAAAAATCTCAACAGGTGCTCAGGTGGAATTTGATGAGCTGATCCATATATATAGAATTGAAGAAGTCTCCAAAGGATCAAAACACTCTTAAAGAAGCACAGCTTGGAAATACTTATCTTACCAGATGAAAGAAAACTCATACCAAATTAGATAGTGGGGTACTGGTGCAGTGATAGGTGAAAAGACCAATGTAATATATTGTTGTACAGTTGCTAAGTTGTGTCTGAGTCTGCAACACCGTGGACTGCAGCATGCCATGCTTACCTGTCCTTCTCTATCTCCTGGAGTTTGCTCAAAGTCACATCCATTGAGATGCCATCCAGCTCTCTCATCCTCTGTCATCCCCTTCTCCTCCTGCCTTCAATCTTTCCTAGCATCAGGGTCTTTTCCAATGGGTCAGTTCTTCGCATCAGGTAGCCAAAGTACTGGAGTTCCAGCCTCAGCATCAGTCCTTCCAATGAATATTCAGGGTTGATTTCCTTTAGGTTTGATTGGTTTGATCTCCTTAATAGAATATAATCTCATATATATGGAATCCCCACATATATATATGGAAACTTAATTTTGTTAAAAGCTAGCACAATAGTTAAGAAAGAAAAGACTTTTAAAAATGGTGTTGAAACAATTGGAAAATATATAAAAAATTAAGGACACATGTGAAAGGAAAAACTAAAAATGTTTTTACAAGACCACATGAGCGTGTATATTTATAACCCCCAGGGTAGTGAAAAATCTCTTAAATAGGACACAACAAGCACAAATCATAAACAAAGTATTAAATTTCACTAAGTTAGGATTAAGAACCTCTGTTCATCAGTTGATGCTTTAGAACAAAGAGAAACATAATCTACAAAAGAGAAAATAGATTTGGAGCACAGAAAACCATCAGGGGATTATAATCTGACTCAACAGATTCAATACCAATATGACAACTCAACAGAAATATAGTTCAGAGACATGAATAAACATTTCACAAAAGAAAGGAAAAAAAACCATGAATGACACATGAACACATGAACACATGCTTAGATTCATTAGTAATCATGGAGATGCAAGTTAAATCACAATGAGATGTCCTTTTTCATGGGTTTGCAATTTTAAGGCAAGGATGTGGCATGATGTGGGTTCTGAAGCACCCTTTATGTGAGAACATTTGGGAGAGATTTGGGTGACTCTTGCACTTATTTCAGGAGACAAGGCCAAAAATGTAACAGGAGGAAAACTGGAGGCAGCTCAGAAATCCAACAGACTTTCCTGGTGGCTCAGACGGTAGAGAATCTGCCTGCACTGTGAGACCTGGGTTCGATCCCTGGGTTGGGAAGGTCCCCTGGAGGAGGTCATGGCAACCCACTCCAATACTGTTGCCTGGACAATCCCCACGGACAGAGGAGCCTGGCGGGCTACAGTCCATGGGGTCGCCCAGAGTCAGATACCACTGAGCAGCTAAGCGCAGCACACAGTACAGAGATCCAACACCAGTAAAATGAATAATAATAGGGGTACATTCACACACTGGAATAATAGAGCATCATGAACAATAATGAATGATAAGTATTAAATAGTATGACAATTGGCTCTCAGTAGCAACAAACTCAAGGGAAGCACTAAAAACATCTCTGGAGAAACTTCAGAGATGCCAGTTTTGTTGCTCTCATCATCTTGAAGTTATGTTGCCGAATAATCACACAACTGTAGTGAATTTTTGTAAAGACAACTATAATTCATTATTTAACATTCATTTATTGGAAGTGAGAAACTAAAGAAAGTTAAGGCATAAGGATTACTGTCACAATAAAGCTTTCTTGCACCTCAAGGTATTTTTTTTCCCCCCTTAGAGCATTATATGTCTTTCCTAAATACAATGGCTATTCTAATTATTGAACTTAGAATGTTGGACTATTTTCAGTATTCTATTAAACAGTAAAGTGTGTGGATGAAATGATAGGGATAAATCAAGTTGTAAAAAATATATATATAATGTGACTATTTATACAATGTTCAACACCATGTATACTAAACAATAATCTCTCAGGGATATAAAACATATGTGGTAAAACTTTAAAGAAGAGCAAAGGAGTTATACACTCAGAAGGCTGTGCTTACCTCTAAGCAGAGAGAATCAGAATGGGGTTGGGGAGGGACTTGAAAGAACCCTCCCATGTAAGGTTACCACCCTTTCAGTTAAACTTAGTATTGGGCACACAAGTATTTGCATCACTGTTTGTCATAATTCACATGCCTTTTATATTCTTTTCTAGCTAGTCAATATTTGATAAAATGATGAAAACAAAACTAAAGCAGAAGCAGTTTTGAAATGGCTGAACGAATCTTGACTGTCATTTAGGGTGGACGTCCACAGGTGTAATTCACCAGAGCCTTGGCTCATGTTGCCTGGGGTTATTTTCTGAGTGACCTCAGATCATCAGCAAGGAATGGGACTTCAGGCTCCTAGCTGATGTGTCTCTGAGAGTTCTTAATTCCATTTCAATTATGAGATGCCCTTCGGCACTCATTAGCAAGAGCTTGGCTCTAAGTTGTCATTTCTATGTGGTCCTGGAGGAAGAGGTGCCTTGTGTAGAATCTACACCCACATGTGTTGCTATGGGATCCACCTGTCCCCCAGACATGTGGGGATTCACTGTATCCTGGAACTACCCACCTGCCAGTTCTGACCTTGTGTCTTTCTATCTTTGGGGTAGTCAAGGGCTCTCATCTTTTTAGTCAAGCCTCGAAAGTAAGTTGAAGGGACAGTGGATCTCCTTCACATCTCATTTTGTCTTTTAACCTAGAAATTATAAAACAACAGCAAGTAAAAAATCAGCAAAGAGCTCCCAGAAACAGAGATTAAATGAGATGAAATAATCCTAAACATCACTAACGAGGGCAGACAGAACTTACTTCTAAAATTTTCACAGGAAATGGTGTTAAGAGCTTTTGTCTGGGTGGCAGTCCTGGCTCCTATTTTCTGTTCTGCTGTGAATCACAGTTGTTTAATGGTAGAAAGGCCATAAACTCTCGGCATCAAAATTCCTTCACCTGGTGAACATTTATTGTCAACCTGTCGTTTTACTCATTTTTTAGAGTGTTTTTGATGTGGACTATTTTTTAAAGTCTTCATTGAGTTTGGGACAATATTGCTTCTGTTTTATGTTTCCGTTTTTTTGTCCATAGGCATGTGGGATCTTAGCTCTCTGACTGAGGATTGAACCTGCACCTGTGCATTGGAAGGGGAAGTCTTCCAATGCATCGTTTTAAAGAACACAGCTCTCATCCTTAAAATAACTCTGAAGATGTAGGAATTATTGTTCTTGTCTTATTAATAAGGCAACTGAGGCTCAGGTTAGTTAAGTGTTTCAAGGTCAAGTAGCTTTAAACAATAAAGACAGAACTTAAGCCCTTTCCCTTTGGCACCCCAGTCAGACTGATTCTTTCCATTTTGTTTTCTTTCCTAGGAGCCATGAAAGAGAGGGCTTTGGGATAAAGCATTGCCCTCCATGGCTCCTCACAGATCTAAGTGTTTATCGTGCTTGTTCTTCTCCTCATTTGACACTAATTAACACCAATGTTGTAAATCTTTTATACCACATTGTATTAGTAGCTGGAGGGAAGAACAGACCATGGTCTCTGGAGCTTTTCCCCCGCACAGGTCCGTTTCCACACTCAATTATAAACAATCAACTCAGTTGCTTTCAGCTACCTCTTAAAGAAGATTAAAAGGTATCTTTTTTCACTTTGTTGATTATTCTGGTCTTGAAGAAGAAAGTCTGTTGTATTGTTGTTCAATCACTAAATCATGTCTGACTCTTTGCAACCCCATGGACTGCAGCACGCCAGGCTTCCCTGTCCTTCACTATCTCCTGGAGTTTGCTCAAACTCATGTCTATTGAGTTGGTGATGCCATCCAACCATCTCATCCTCTGTCACCCCCTTCTCCTCCTGCCCTCAATCTTTCCCAGCATCAGGATCTTTCCCAATGAATCACAAAAAAAGTTGGACCTAACTTAGCGACTAAACAACAATGAAGAAAGTCTGGTATTCCTAAATTGAGAAAGATGTTTATTTCATGGTTTTGGGGTAAACGAAACAATCTGGGAGATAACATTTGATCACAAATGAGCTGATATCTTTGAGAACTGTCAATATCTAATTAAGAAAGGTGAAAACATCATTTGAAATTAAGATTTTTCCTTTGTGGCAAATTTTATTTGCACACCCTTTGATTTGGAAAGTTAGGGTTTATGAGAGAGTGGGGAATATTCTTACTGCTAATAAAAGGTAGAAGAGCCCACCTCAGAATTTTTTTGTTTCTCTCAGACTGGCAACTTGGTCATGTAGAGGGCACTACAGAAAAACTTTTTGGTCTTGATTTTTAAAAAGATTTATTTTTCTGGAATCTTTATATTCACACACACACACAGAAACACTCAGTCCTGGTCTTGGTTGAACTTCTCAGCTCACCCACATCTTCATTTGATTTGTTTAAATTTTGTTTAAATTTTAAGGAGGCATCACATTTTCAGAAATGCTCTTACTTTTCTGCTGGATGGAAAATAGCAACTCTTCATCTGTCTCAGAGGGGCAAAAAAAGAATAATTAATTTTTTAAAAGTACTGCTCTTGGGAAAAATTGTAACCCCTTTCCATTGAAACATAGATGTCTGCTTGTACTTCTAATGAAGCAAGTGACAACTTAAATGAATAGCATGGTTTGGAAACAAGTAATCCAAACTCATACTCCAGTTCTGTGATCACAAGCATGTCACCTCAACTCTATGATCCTTCTTTTGCACTTGTAACATGGGTATGCTCATATCTACCTTTTAGGACTTTTTCCAAGGCTGGATTTAGAAAATGTTTAGACAATGTTTGCAAAGTGCTTGTCATGCGAGAAGCACCCTTTACAGGGTTGCTGTTATTATCATTACTGTTGTTGCATTGCTATTATTATTGAAATGCACCCTTCTCTAAGGGATGGTGTTGTATATCTTAATATCACCTCTAGGAGAACATTGAGGATATGGGTTGTAAAACTCCTCTGGTCTAGACATTTTTAAGGAAAGAGTAGATATGACTCCATATTATACAATAGATGTCAGGAATGTCAGAGACCTGTGATTCAACCATCCCTCCACTTTCCTACTGTGTGCTTTAATATTAGCTTTTGCATCAATTCAGACAGAAGCATTAATAGGGTTTTCTTTTCTGCTTGAAATTAGCAATGAAATTTTGCAATACCTGGGTGAAGCCCTTTGTCTAGTCTGTGTGATCTAAGTTGTTATTTCTTTTGAATTGGACTAGAGGAGTTAAGGATCATAATTAAGAACTCAAGTTACGCCTGTAATCTATTTCGTCATTGTACTTTCTCCAAAAAATCTATTTTTTTCCTTTAATGAAATGGACTGATTTTTAATCATATTCTCTAAGAAAGTGGGAGATGGACATATTTGAAAGAGAAGAGGCAAAGAGAATTTGAATGATATGTAAATATATATCTATATATACACACACATTGTATGTACGTAAAGTGCTTTTTGATACTTTAAATATAGAGAAAAATCATCCTAAAAATAATATTTTAAAGTTATTTAATGGCACATATTAGTTAAATTATTTAATCAATATTTATTAATTTTTATTATTGATTAGATCAATTACATTCATTTATTATTTTATTAATTGTTATTATTTATTAATATTTGGTTATTATTAAATTACTTAATGAACTTTCAGGTAAAACTAAAGAAGGGAAAAAGTATTTACTAGTGACTACATTTCAGAAGCAAGCTAAGCACAGTGGGAAAAATGGTTACAGCAGTAAAGAGAAAAACAAAATGAAAGGCTATCCCATTCAATTTTATTTAATTCAACAAGCATTTTCTAAGCGGCTGCAGAGGGCATGTAAATGTAATACTTGGTTTTCAGATGGTTCTATTCCAGAAGAGGAAACAAAAATATAAAACAGCAGTTAAAATATGAGTGGCAAAGTCACAGAAAGACTTCTACTGTTGCATTTACAACAAGATAAGAAACTACTGGGATTAATATATATACACTACTATATATAAAGTAGACAGCCATCAAGGATGTGCTGTATAGCACAGGGAACTATGCTCAATATTATGTTATAACCTACAAGGGAAAAGAATCTGAAAAAGAATATATATGTATATATATATATATATATATATATATGTATATACATATATAACTGAATCAGTGTGTTTTATACCTGAGACTTACATGATATTATAAGTTAACTACACATCAATAAAAATAAGAAGCAATCATAGCAGAGACAGAAATGGTAAACTCTACAGTGTGGTGGAGGAGAGAAGAGGTTAACTTCCTTGAAGTGTGGGATTTGACTGATAGGGGAGAGGGATCACTGAAGCATCTTAAGAATTTTTAGGGCTTCAACTCAGTCATCTATAAAATGAAACAACTCAACCAAATGAGATCTGGGGTTACTTTTAGCTTTAAAATATTGTTGCATGGAATAGGAGAGGTAAAGTGAGCAGGTTGTGGCTAATTTAATTCTCATTGAGAGTTGATTAATTCAATTTAAGTCTACTTCTTAGAATTCCAATATAAACTTCTCATTCCTTCTTTTATTAATCATATACAAGTCTCAAAGATCAAATTAAGATGAAGAATATTTTAATTCAAAGTCTATATTAGAATCTACTTAGGATAGTGCAAGTAACATGTGTGACTTTTGAATTTAGGCAAAGTTCAATTCCTAGCTCTGCATAGTCACTGGGGGGGAAGCCAGTGAGTCTCAACACGGCATCCATGGGCCTGCAGCCTCACCAGTACACCTGAATCATATGTATTCTGGGGCCCCAGCCCAGATTTCCTAAAGGAGAAACACTCAGGGCAGAATCTAGCGATCTATTTTCTAACGAGCCCTTCAGGTCTTACTGGTGCATTGTAGCGTGTGAGAACCACTGGTGTATGATATGGACTTGATAACTTACCTTTCAGTGTAGGAACGAGAGTAACATGTATATAGTGGTTGGCAGGCTCTAATGACATATTTTTTATTACTTAGTCCTCATTCTTTTCACTAAACTATTTTAATAAACATAATTTAAAATTTACTATTACTATTCTTTTTACTTATCTCAATAATATTAAAATAACCATTGTTATCCCTATAATTAACTGAGGATTATACCTGTGTTTTATATTCATCTGAACTTCTTACAAACATAAATCTAAATTTGTTAAATGCATCATATTTCTTTGAAAGGAAGTATCCCACTTGGTGAGGCAAATGTATTATTCAAAAAATGCTTTCTAGAAAACTCAATATATTGGGTGATTGTTTAAATTTCATTTAATTGGCGTGGAGTATTGACCATTCATGGCATTCATGAATCCCTCTGACCTTGTCACCTTTGGTTGTAGCATAGAGGAAGCTAGCAGAAACCAAGTGTGCTCTAGGGGACAGGGTTCAGAATTAACAGTTACTATTTACAACTGTAAGAAAATCCTGGGACTTTAATGACTCTCATTTTCCTCATCTCTAAAACTGGAGTCATAGTATCTTCCCATTAGGTACTTGTGATAATCTAAAGAGATACATATTGGTTAAAGTCCTTTGTAAAACACACATTGGTTGCCACATCCAAATTCAAATTTGACAGAATTAGATGATCAGTTACTCATTGCACTTAACAAATATTTATTGAGCACTTAACAACATGTATTGGAAAATACTGCACATAGAATCTGTTTTTGAGTTGAGTGATGGCACAAATATGTGTGACTTTTTTATTCAGGAAGATAATGAATGCTGTATGTAGAAACTGATTTGTTCCAGGAATGCTTTACCTCTTGGAAAAGCATCACTTTAAAATTAGGCTCCAAATTTGATAAGAGTGATATGAAATGACAATTCATAAATATAACTGGGTACAACTTTGCTGGAGAGCAATTCATCAATATGTGTCAAAACTTATTTAAATAATCTACCCATCACTTCTCTGACCTGCAGAACCTATTCTAAGCAAATACTCAGGGAGGTACAAAGGTGGTATGAAAATGCTTATTATCAATATACCTGCAGTAGTGAAAAATCAGAAATAATGTCTAACAACAAGGGAATGAGCAAATGAGTTTCATTAACATGCATGGTGTAATATCATAGATATTTAATGTTTAATGATGTGTTAAAATTCCCACAATGGACTATTAACTAAAAAATGAAATCACAATAGATACATTCAAAATGATTCTAGTTGAAGGATGCATATTCAAAGAAAAAAGATTTTAAAGGAAACGGGTAAATAAGTCCCCAAAACAATAGTGAAAAAATGGACCAAAATAAGTCCTAGGGTGAGTTATTTTAATTTTCATTGAATTCTTATATTTTCTAGAAGGAACATTTTTTTTCTTTTATAATCAAAAGTTTCCTGCATGTTCTCCCCTCTCATTGGGTATGAGAGAAGTATTTTCTCTTGCCTTCCCTTGCTAGCTTTTAAAGGTGCAGTCAGGGACTGTGGAAGAGAGGTATGACATTTCTTGTACCTGAATATGTGAAATATTCCCAGCGATCATGTAGATGGTGTGTGGGGGGGTATATTTTCATTCAGCAGTTGAGACAGTGACTCATAGAAGCAGTTGCCCATTTTGATGAATGTCATCTATAAATATAGCAGATCTCCTCATAGATGAGCTTCAAGGAAGGTAATCCTTTTTTAAGTCTTGAATTAACTGATTTTCTACCCCTACCTTCCATATGGTTTCCTGGTGTTGTAGTGCTATTGGACAGGTGAATCAGTTAGCAGGAATGTGTCTGAGATTTTTGGGCAACCCATTATGAGGATTATTTAGGCACAAAAGTATAGAATAATGACACCTTTTAACAGTGACTTGAACACATTAATTTAATGCTCCTAGGTTTGGGGGTGGGTATAGTGAAAGCTCACTTTCAAAAGTAATAAATGTTTCAAAAATTAAAACAACAACAGTGATTTTAAAAACACTGTTGCTTAGCAAATATCAATGCAGCAAACTGGCCTTACTTCTGTATTTGCTGAGGTTCATCTGATGTTAACTCCTGAAATATTCATTTTTAGGCAATGGAGCGTAATGGCATGACCATAGTGTTGGAGTGAGAAAAGCTTCTGCTTTGAATCTTGCCTCTCTCTCACACAAGATCTTTGACAAGTTACTTATTCTTTCTTGTCTCTCAATCCATCATGAGTAAAATGGGAATATGAATGCCTATCTCAGAGTAACTTTGAGAATGAACTATTAATTAAGAATATATATGCTGGAATTCTCTGGTGTTCCAATGGTTAAAACTCCATGCTTTCATTGTGGGTGCAGTTCGATTTCTGGTCAGGGAACTAGGATCTCACCAGCTATATGCTATGGCCCAAAGGATAAATAAATAAATATATATATTGTAATAAATGAGTATATATGCTGAGAGTCTAGCATAGTGTAGCACATACTAATTGCTAAACATGTTGTAGCAGTTAACCTTTTGTTTTTATCGTAAGAACAGCTCCCAGAAACACTGCTTTACTATTTTCTGTTGCAGTTGTTTAGTGCTAAGTTTTGTCTGACTCTTTGAGATGCTATGACTGGAGTGGGGTGTCATGCCCTCCTCCAGGGGATCTTCCCAACCCAGGGATGGAACCTGCATCTCTTTTTTTTTTTTGGAACCTGCATCTCTTGCATCTCCTGAACTGGTCTGTGGATTCTTTACCACTGAGGAACCAGAGAAGAAGCCCTTGTCTATCTTCTCAGTTCAGTTTAGTCGCTCAGTCGTGTCCAACTCTTTGTGAACCCATGAATCACAGCACACCAGGCCTCCCTGTCCATCACAAACTCCCAGAGTTTACTCAAACTCATGCCCATCGAGTCGGTGATGCCATCCAGCCATCTCATCCTCTGTCGTCCCCTTCCCCTCCTGCCCCCAATCCCTCCCAGCATCAGGGTCTTTTCCAATGAGTCAACTCTTCGCATGAGGTGGCCAAAGTATTGGAGTTTCAGCCTCAGCATCAGTCCTTCCAATGAACACCCAGGACTGATCTCCTTCAGGATGGACTCGTTGGTTCTCCTTGCAGTCCAAGGGACCCTCAAGAGTCTTCTCCAACACCACAGTTCAAAAGGATCAATTTTTTTGGCACTCAGCTTTCTTCACAGTCCAACTCTCACATCCATACATGACCACTGGAAAAACCATAGCCTTGACTAGACAGACCTTTGTTGGCAAAGTAATATCTCTGCTTTTTAATATGCTATCTAGGTTGGTCATAACTTTCCTTCTGAGGAGTAAGGATCTTTTAATTTCATGGCTGCAGTCACCATCTGCAGTGATTTTGGAGTTCCCCAAAATAAAGTCTGACACTGTTTCCACTGTCTCCCCATGTATTTCCCTTGAAGTGATGGGCCCAGATGCCATGATCTTAGTTTTCTGAATGTTGAGCTGTAAGCCAACTTTTTCACTCTCCTCTTTCACTTTCATCAAGAGGCTTTTTAGTTCCTCTTCACTTTCTGCCATAAGGGTGGTGTCATCTGCATATCTGAGGTTATTGATATTTCTCCCGGCAATCTTTTATTCCAGCTTGTGCTTCTTCCAGCCCAGCGTTTCTCATGATGTACTCTGCATATAAGTTAAATAAGCAGGGTGACAATATACAGCCTTGGAGTACTTCTTTTCCTATTTGGAGCCAGTCTGTTGTTCCATGTCCAGTTCTAACTGTTGCTTCCTGACCTGCATACAGGTTTCTCAAGAGGCAGGTCAGGTGGTCTGGTATTCCCATCTCCTTCAGAATTTTCCACAGTTTATTGTGATCCACACAGTCAAAAGCTTTGGCATAGTCAATAAAGCAGAAATAGATGTTTTTCTGGAACTCTCTTGCTTTTTCAATGATCCAGCGGATATTGGCAATTTGATCTCTGGTTCTTCTGCCTTTTCTAAAACCAGCTTGAACATCTGGAAGTTCACGGTTCACATAATGCCTAAGTCTGGTTTGGAGAATTTTGAGCATTACTTTACTAGCGTGTGAGATGAATGCAATTGTGTGGTAGTTTGAGCATTCTTTGTCATTGCCTTTCTTAGGGATTGGAATGAAAACTGACCTTTTCCAGTCCTGTGGCCACTGCTGTGTTTTCCAAATTTGCTGGCATATTGAGTGCAACACTTTCACAGCATCATCTTTTAGGATTTGAAATAGCTCAACTGGAATTCCATCACCTCCACTAGCTTTGTTCGTAGTGATGCTTCCTAAGGCCCACTTGACTTCACATTCCAGGATGTCTGGCTCTAGGTGAGTGATCACACCATTGTGATTATCTGGGTCGTGAAGATCTTTTTTTGTATAGTTCTTCTATGTATTCTTGCCGCCTCTTCTTAATATCTTCTGCTTCTGTTAGGTCCATACCATTTCTGTCTTTTATTGAGCCCATTTTTGCATGAAATGTTCCCTTGGTATCTCTAATTTTCTTGGAGAGATCTCTAGTCTTTCCCATTCTGTTGTTTTCCTCTATTTCTTTGCATTGATCGCTGAGGAAGGCTTTCTTATCTCTCCTCGCTATTCTTTGGAACTCTGCATTCAAATGGGAATATCTTTCCTTTTCTCCTTTGCTTTTAGCTTCTTTTCATGTCACAGCTATTTGTAAGGCCTCCTCAGACAAGCATTTTGCCTTTTTGCATTTCTTTTCCATGGGGATGGTCTTAATCCCTGTCTCCTGTACAATGTCACAAACCTCCGTCCATAGTTCATCAGGTTCTCTGTCTATCAGATCTAGTCCCTTAAATCTATTTCTCACTTCCACTGTATGATCATAAGGGATTTGAGTTAGGTCATACCTGAATCGTCTAGTAAGGTTATCCCTACTCTCTTCAGTTTAAGTCTGAATTTGGCAATAAGGAGTTCATGATCTGAGCCACAGTCAACTCATGGTCTTGTTTTTGCTGACTGTATAGAGCTTCTCCATCTTTGGCTGCAAAGAATGTAATCAATCTGATTTCAGTGTTGACCATCTGGTGATGTCCATGTGTAGAGTTTTCCCTTGTGTTGTTGGAAGAGAGTGTTTGCTATGACCAGTGCATTCTTTTGGCAAAACTCTATTAGCCTTTGCCCTGCTTCATTCCGTACTCCAAGGCCAAATTTGCCTGTTACTCCAGGTGTTTCTTGACTTCCTACTTTTGCATTCCAGTCAGTAAATAGTTACATCATTATCATGAGAGACAAAACTGGCAACTCAGGGACAATTGATAATTAACAAGGATTTCCTTTCTATGTGCTGCCTCTGCTCTCTTATCTTGAACAGTTCATGTTGCTCTTCGAAAGTAAAACATTCAATTTATATCCCCTCCCCTGAAAATGCCTCTCTGCATGTTCTTCAGTGCAGCTCAGGATTTTTATTGTCTTACAGAAAACATCAGCTAAAGAAAAGGAAACCAAGATTGTCAATAAATCTTTGGTATTTATAAATGGATTGTGAAGATTTTGCAGCAGTCTCTGCCTTTTCTAGCATCACACATTTCTCCCCCAATACATCATTTATGAACACACACTCGCATATATACAATATTTTCAGCTGTCATTCAGGGAAGCATGGAGCTGGAAATATGAATCGCAGGTTGAATTCCAAGAGACAGCTTGCCCACAGATTGTTCCAGGAAATATTTTTTTCTCTATTTGGAAGCTCAAGGAATTTACATATGGGGTCTTGGATACATTTGAAAAGAAAGCATTCTACAAAACTTATCCCTTGAAATAAAAAAGGTAGACAGACATAATAATTTTTCAAAATCAGCGTTTATGGATCTGATTTGTTCTTCAGCTTTAGACTGACAAACAGCCTTGTTTGGGGAGCTGGGTTGGGTTTGGGCTATAGCACTGAGCCCTGGGTTTGTAGTGGATACGGATCATCACGTGGATAATGAGTCTGATTTTCACTTGAGACCACTATTTAGGTCCTACCCATTTGTGAAACTGACTCAAATGTTCACTTTGATCCAAAGCCTTGGCTGAAAAAAGAAATCAGCTCTTTTGGCTAAGCTCAGATGATAAAAGTTTCATCTTTTATTTCTTTTTCTCTAAGGCCACAGTTATCCTGTGATGTTGGAAGCTGATTTTCCCTTTCTGACCTCTTTGCTAAAAGTCAGAATATTTTATTTTATTATCAAGTTCCTAGGACAGTAATGAAGGTAGTAATATTCATAGCAAATTGTCCAGGTCCCAAACTGCTTTTGCAGATGGTTTGTGATAGCATAGTTTTTGCAACAGCTTCCCACCAATGTCCACTCAAGAGCATGATGGAATTTGCATTTCAACTGTGGTCTGAAACATAAGGCCCCTGATGCATTGGACGGGAGAGTTACTAGTCCAAAGAAGGGTTGGCTGTTGCATTGGTGTTTTTTGTTGTCGTTGTTGTGTCTTTGTTTCATTGTTGTTGATAGGTAATTTGAGTAAAGCTGACAAGCACCTGCTGGCTTTCAGCTCTGGAGATTTTTGCCTGTGTCAGTTTCCCTGACATACTCATAAACTCTTCATTCTGCAGGCTTTTTGCTAGTATAAAGTGCTACTTGGACTCCACAAAGCCAGACTGGATCACAGATGTATCTTCATAAGCTTTCTTTATCTAATATGCTGTCATCCCCTTAAATGTTTCCCTTTTCTCTGTCCTATTCCCATCCACCTGGCTAGCCCAGGCTGCTTCCTGGGGTGCTACAATCAGAGCAGCCTTTGTCCAGATGACCTGAACTGATTAGCAAATGGGACCTTTCTCTGCGCACTCAGACACACTTGCCCTCCTACGAGGTAAGTTTGCTCCAAAGGCAAGAAAATGTCTATCTCCCAGCCTGAAAGGCTGAAATCTGCTGTTACCTATGAAGTGGCCTTTTGTTGATCCCTCTTGAAACCTGTTTATTTCTTTTCTTTTTGCCATGTCATCTTGCCTCCTCTCCCCCCTTCTCCTCTACTCCAAGCCTCTCCTTAGCCAGATGCCTGCTTCCTTGTCTGTTGAGACTGGCTACTGCAGGCAATTGCCTACATCCTTCCCTGTGGGTTTCTGATCTTTGTCTTTGGTGTCCCAAGTTATAAAGCCACTCAATCTTGGATTCTTTTCTGAGCCTCCTGCTGGTGGAAGACTTTACACCTTGCTCACTGCTTCCCACAGTGGTTGCTGCTGGAGAGCTTTGAGTCGTGGGACTGTCAGAGGAGCATAAAAATCAGGCTTTTATAAAAAATTTCTTTTGAGGTCTTCCCTTTAGTAATGCTGGCCAGACTGCCACATAATCAATAAGAGAACTGACTCTTTTTTTTGTTGTTGTTGTTTGTTTTGGGCTGGGCCATGTTGCAGAAATAGTCATATTGGGACTCTGTAAAGAATCTTTAGAAACTTGGGTTGATATCTATTATACTTTTATTCTATTTTTGTTTATAGTAATTAATCCATTTTGTCTCTGAAAGAATACTGTTAGCTGCTTCAGTTTTCATAAACAAAATTTGAGTAGTTCATATAATCTGGAGAGAGGAATAAATCGGATTCCCTTACTTGAATGTTATGCTGTAACAGCCTGATGCTGAGAACGGACCTGTGTTCAACAGGACTGATTGAAACCTTTCCATCACTAAATGAAGATGACACCAGATCTCACCTTCTCAGTAGTTGTATCTAGAAGGCAGCCCTTGGTATCCCTTATTTAGAAAGCAAGGGTTAAGAAGGTAACCCATGATTTCCTGGCCAGAATATCCCTATTGGGGAACCTTAGGAGGCACAGGGCAATAGCTGGCCAGATTTGGGATATATATTTGCCTTCATGGCACAAATGAACAGCACCTATTTTGTATCAGGTGAATTCTGGAGTCACTATAACTCTAGCTCTGCAAATCTAGTTGAGAAAGTAACCTCGGTGAATTTTATTTTTCTCACTGTGAGGAGGTGGTGATGGTGGCATAATCATGATGCTGTCACATAGACTGGAGCACTTTATAGAACAGAAAACTTTATATTATACAGAGAGCATTATATAATACCATAAAACATGTAGTATACATGTGTTCATTATTATTTAGTGATATGTCTATCAATTATAGAGTTTGGTTTTAAATCATAATTATTTCATATGCTTGTAAGCTTTAGTAAGTGTTTAGCTCTGCTTTAACCTTTTTTTCCCCTTCTCTTTCAACCTGTAATATATCTTGTGTAAAGGACTGTAAACTGGTTGAGTGAGACCACATACACAGAAGGGGTTATTTTTCACTGGAATTTTATTTGCTATAAGGAGTTGACAGTTTTTTTTTTTTTCTTTCAGTAGATGATTTTCAATGGTTTTTATGACTTGAAAGTCAAATGAGCCAAATAAGTTCAAAAGTAAAGTCTAAACAGCCAGTATAACCTTGAGGTTATTCCTGGATAGACTTTAACTCACCTTGTACAAATAAAGCCTGAATATTTGTTGTTATCACATAGTATTACAGCTTGTTGGATTAATTCTTCTGACAGATTCAAACTATACATTTCTTGAAAATTTTCCTTCATTAGTCACATTTCAAAATTATTTAGTCACTACCACTGTTGACTCTCAAAGGCCTTCTTACAAGAAAAAAATTGCAGAATTATTGCAAAGATAATTCCAGGAAAACCCTTACGTTTTTATGTTGAAAACATATGTTTCTCCTTTGTATATTAATCTGGAAAGGGTTTAGATAGCCTTCACATAGTTTGTGTCTTTTTTGAAAAAATGCTTAAAATCCAAACAGTTCATAAATGCTTCTGGCATCCCTGTAGTAATGAAGGGTCATCACAGGTTCCTGCTTCTAAGCCAAGTATGGGAGAGACTGGGTATATTTGCATCACATTAAATTTACAATCTGGCAAGTTCAACTAGATTAGTTAATATAACAGTAACATAATTCTACTATGATGATAAAAGGTAAACGCACTTTGCTGTGTATTCTGCTCTTACACAGGTTGACAATGGTATTAGGTACCCTTATATATGCTGGGTAACCACGATGGTGTAATTACTCGCCTACAGCCAGACATCCTGGAGTGTGAAATCAAATATGCCTTAAGAAGCATCACTATGAACAAAGTTAGTGGAGGTGATGGAATTCCAATTGAGCAAATCAGATCCTAAAAGATGATGCTGTTAAAGTGCTGCACTCAATATGCCAGCAAATTTGGAAAACTCAGCAGTGGCCACAGGAGTGGAAAAGGTCAGTTTTCATTCCAATCCAAAAGAAGGGCAATACCAAAGAATATTCAAACTACCACACAATTGAACTCATTTCACATGCTGGTAAGTTCATGCTCAAAATCCTCTAAGCTAGGCTTCAACAGGATGTGAACTGAGAACTTCCAGATGTTTAAGCTGGATTTAGAAAAGGCAGAGGAACTAGAGATCAAATAACCAACATCCGTTGGATCATAGGAAAAATAAGAGAATTCTGGAAAAACATCTACTTCTGCTTCATTGACTATGTTAATGCCTTTGACTGTGTGGATCACAAGAAACTGTGGAAAATTCTTCAAGAGTTGGGAATATCAGACCACCTTACCTGCCTCCTGAGAAACCTGTATGCAGGTCAAGAAGCAACAGTTAGAGCCAAACATGGAACAACAGATTGGTTCAAAATTGGAAATGGAGTGTGTCAAGGCTGTATATTGTCACATTGTTTATTTAACTTATATGCAGAGTAGATCTTGTGAAATGCCAGGATGGATGAAGCACAAACTGGAATCAAGATTGCCAGGAGAAATATCAGTAACTTCAGAAATGCATATGACACCAGTCTTATGGAAGAAAGTGAAGAGGAACTAAAGAGCCTTTTGATGAAGGTGAAAGAGAATAATGAAAAAGTTGCCCTAAAATTCAACATTTTAAAAGCTAAGATCATAAAAAGGACCCAGCAATCCCACTCCTAGGCACATACCCTGAGGAAGTCAAAATTGAAAAGGATACATATATCCCATTGTTCATTGCAACACTATTTATAATAGCTAGAACATGGAAGCAGCCTAGATGTCCATCAACAGATGAATGGATAAAGAAGTTGTGGGGCATATATACAATGGAATATTACTCAGCCATAAAAGGAACACATTTGAGTCAGTTCTAATGAGGTTGGATGAACCTAGAACCCATTATACAGAGTGAAGGGAGGCAGAAAGATAAATATATTCTAATGCATATATATGGAATCTAGAAAAATGGTACTGAAGAATTTATTTACAGGACAGCAGTGGAGAAACAGAAAACAGACTTATAGACACGGGGAGAGGGGAGGAGAGGGCGAGATGTATGGAAAGAGTAACATGGAAACTTACATTACCGTATGTAAAATAGATAGCAATGGGAATTTGCTGTCTGGCTCAGGAAACTCAAACAGGGGCTCTGTGTCAACCTAGAGGGGTGGGGTGGGGAGGGAGATGGGAGAGAGGTTCAAAAGGGAGGGGAGATATGTGTACCCATGGCTGATTCATGTTGAGGTTTGACAGAAAGCAGCAAAGTTCTGTAAAGCAATTATCCTTCAATTAAAAAATAAATTAAAAAAAAAAAAGCTAAGACCATGGTATCTGGTCCTATCACTTTATGGCACATAGATAGGGGAAACAATGGAAACAGTGAAAGACTTTATTTTCTTGGGCTCCAAAATCATTGTGGATGGTGGCTGTAGCCATGAAATTAAAAGACGCTTGCTCTTTGGAAGAAAAGATATGACCAACCTAGACAGCATGTTAGAAAGCAGAGACATTACTTTGCCAACAAAGGTCCATCTAATCAAAGGTATGGTTTTTCCCATAGTCATGTATGGATGTAAGAGTTTGACCATAAGGAAAGCTGAGTACCAAAGAACTGATGCTTTTGAACTGTGGAGAAGGCTCTTGAGAGTCCCTTGAACTGCAAGAGATCCAACCAGTCACTCCTAAAGGAAATCAACCCTGAATATTCATTGGAAGGACTGATTCTGAAGCTGAAGCTCCAATACTTTGGCCACCTGATGTGAAGTGCCGACTCATTGGAAAAGACCCTGATGCTGGGAAAGATTGAAGGCAGGAGGATAAGGGGATGACAGAGGACGAGATGATTGGATGGCATCACTGACTGAATGGACCTGAGTCTGAGCAAGCTCTGGGAGATGGTGAAGGACAGGGAAGCCTGGCGTGCTGAGTCCATGGGGTTGCAAAGAATCGGACACGACTGAGCGACTCAGCAACAGTAGCAACAATACATCCAGTGCTCATGGATGGACAGGGGCTTTGGCCTTAGAACAGAATTGGAAGGATTGGTTTGTCACAGTGAGGCCCAATTTCCCCATCTTTTCAATGTACTGCTGTTCAGTCTCAAAGAAATATCGTATATATTTTATATGAAGCCCTAATACTTATTGCTTGCCAAAAAAAGTGATGCTGCAACAAATGGTAGATGTTTCTTTCCTGTGAATTCCTAAGAAAATCATTAGAGTTAGTTGTATATGAGTGAGGGAACAGCATCATGAATGGAAAAGGGGGAATGAGTCTTAAGTGGCACCTTCTCTGGTTTACTGGCTTCTAGAAGGTACCATGCTCCCCAGTCCCCAGCAAGGTATGAAAGCTCCCTGTCGGTGGTCTGTTGAGTACCACTATTAGTAGTTATTGATAAATTCCATCCAGGATAACATATGCCAGAAGTCAATCTTTCCTTTGTTGTTTAGTCACTAACTAGTGTCCAAATCTTTGTGACCCTATGGACAGCAGCACACATGTCTTCCCTGTCCTTCACTATCTCCTGGAGCTTGCTCATACTCATGTCCATTGAGTTGGTGATGTCATCCAACCATCTCATCCTCTGTCACCCCCTTCCCGTGCCCTCAGTCTTTCACAGCATCAGGGTCTTTTCCAATGAGTCAGTTCTTCGCATCTGGTGGCCAAAGTATTGGAGCTTCAGCTTTAGCATCAGTCCTTCCAATGAATATTCAGGGTTGATTTCCTTTAAGACTGACTGGTTTGATTTCCTTGCAGTCCAAGGGACTCTCAAGAGACTTCTCCAGCAAAACACTTCAAAAGCATCAATTCTTCTGCACTCAACCTTCTTTATGGTCCAATTCTCACATTCATACATGAATACTGGTAAAACCAAAGCTTTGATTAAATGGACCTTTGTTGGCAAAGTGATGTCTCTGCTTTTTAATATGCAGTCTAGGTTTGTCGTAGCTTTTCTTCAAAGGAACAATCATCTTTTTAAATTATGGCTGCAGTCACTGTCCACAGCGATGGAGCCCAAGTAAATAAAATCTGACACTGTTTGCATTTTCCCCCATCTATTTGTCATGAAGTGATTAGACTAAATGCTATGCTTATGGTTTTTTTAATGTTGAGTTTTAAGCCAGCTTTTTCACTGTTCTCTTTCATCTCATCAAGAAGCTGTTTAGTTCCTTTTTGCTTTCTGCCATTAGAGTGGTTTCATCTGCATATCTGATGTTGATAGTTCTCCTGGCAATCTTGATTCCAGCTTGTGGTTTATCCGACATAGCATTTCACATGATGTACTCTGCATATAAGTTAAACAAGCATGGTGACAATATATAGCCTTGATGTACTTCTTTCTCAATTTTGAACCAGTCCATTGTTCCATGTCCAGTTCTAACTGTTGCTTGTTGACAGGTTTCTCAGGAGGCAGGTAAGGTATTTCTCAAGAGGCAGATGGTATTCCCATCTCTTGAAGAATTTTCAACAGTTTGTTGTAATCGACACAGTCAAAGGCTTTAGCATAGTCAATGAAGTAGAAGTAGATGTTTTTCTGGAATTTATTTGCTTTTTCTACGATCCAACAGATGTTGACATTTTGATCTCTGGTCCCTCTGCCTTTTCTAAATCCAGTTTTTACATCTGGAATTTCTTGGTTGAAGCCTAGCTTGAAAGATTTTGAGCATTACCTTGAAAACATATGAAATGAAGGCAATTGTACAATAGTTTGAACATTCTTTGTCATTGCCCTACTTTGGGATTGGAAGGAAAACTGACCTTTTCCAGTTTTGTGGCCACTGCTGAGTTTTCCAAATTTGCTGGCATATTGAGTGCAACACTTTAATGGCATCTTTATCAGTAATCTTTCCTTTAGTCAACCAGAAAAACAAAGTGCAAATTATCATTTGATGCCCAATTATGTTCAAATTTCAGATGAAAAGAATTACAGTAGCTCAGTCCATAGAATTTGCCACAGTGTGAGGAGAATTCACCTACTGTAGCAGGAACTTTAATCTCTTTCTCATTAGATATGGTTGATCCAGGAAACTCTGGCAACTGAAATCTCATTATTGATCTTAGTGTTTAAAAGTAATCCTTTAATTTTCAAGGGAAAAATTACTTGAAAGTTCTGTTTCATTTGTGGCCTAGAGAGTCCTGGTTGTCCTTTTCTTTTGCCTTCTTTTTTTTTTTTAATTTTTTTATTAGTTGGAGGCTAATTACTTCATAACATTTCAGTGGGTTTTGTCATACATTGATATGAATAAGTGTAATTCTTTTGCCTTCTGTAGTTGATAATTTTTATTGTTCATTATCATGGAAAATTGCATTCATAAACACAGTGTTACTGGTGTAACACTGGTGTAGTGAATTGGCCTTCTACATCAGTATGGGTGAAAATGTTTTAAAAAAGACTTATTAAAGCACATTTCTTAGCATGCTCATTTTAAAGGAATGGAATACTTTCCCTTTCAAATTAAAAGCACAATATAGGAGAGCAGAAGATAAATTTCTATTTTGATAAAATGCAATGCGAAAGAGAGAGAGAGGAAAAAAAAACAAAACAAAAACAAACAACCTGTCAATCCTAAAGGAAATCAACCCTGAATATTCTTGGAAGGACTGATGCTGAAATTGAACCTCCAATACTTTCTCCCTTTGATGCCAACAGCTGACTCATTGGAAAAAACCCTGATACTGGGAAAGATTGAAGGCAGGAGAAGTGGGTGACAGAGGATATGATGGTTGGATAGTATCACTGACCTAATGGACATGAGTTTGAGCAAACTCCAGGAGATAGTGAAGGACAGGGAAGCCTGGCATGCTGCAGTCCAAGTGGTCACATAGAGTTGGACATGGCTTAGCTACTAAACAACAACAGTGTAAAAGAGATAGAAGTTTTCTTTGTTCTCTTGAGACCACTGACATATAGAAGCTTTTCAAATTGATTAATTTGGAAAGATACAATAGCATGACAACTGTGCTGCATTTTGCCAAAGTACACAACTTCTTTATACCTTTCAGTTCCATTTTAACAACAAAGTCTTTTAAGACAAATTACAGTGGATGTAAACTCTGGGTCACTTTTTGTTTCATGTTGGTGAAAGAATACTGGAGTGGGTTGCCATTTTTTCTCCAGGGAATCATCCCAACCCAGGGATTGAGTCCAGGTCTCCTGCACTGCAGGCAGATTCTTTACCAACTGAGCTACCCAGGGAAGCCCTTGTTTTGTGGGTGAAGATCTTATATGGTAAGGATGTTTGTGTCAAGTAACAACTCTATCAAATATAGCTATCAAATGGTGTTTAGTTGTTGATACACATCTATGTTCCTCCATAGACTGTGCAGAGATTGTATACTATATATAGTTGAATATTCTCAGCCTTAACTGAACATTAGGTATCTAATATTAAGTTTAAATAAATATTATGTGCTGTTAAAGGGCATCATATAAATTAATCAAGAATATTTTTCATAATTAGGCAATATAATCTTTCTAGTCTATCTATGACTTAGTGCTGAATTAAGCTGAAATATTGGTTGAAAATTAAAAAAAAATAATATAAGAAGTTTTATTTAGATAACTTTAAATATATTAATAAATTCTTGGCTTAGCATTTTAGGAATGAAATAAAGAAGGCATGGTAAATATGGACTATCTGTATGACATTCTAAAAATGCCATCAGATAAGAATAAAAAATGCAATGAGAAAAACACAGTCCTGAAAACAAATGTATGTACATCATGATTATAAATTCCAGTTCCTTATTTTTCTTTTCATTGGCTATTCGGAGATTGTATAGAAAATGTGAAAAATTATCTGTGGTCTATTTTTAAACCAGAAGCAACTGTACTAAGTGAAAACTCTGAATAGTAATTTCAATTGGAAGCTGGCCCTGCCTAATTAGGAGAATTGTTCTGCGGTTTGAAACTTTTCTTCCAGTTTATGCTGTAATAAGGGCTTCCTGGGTGGCTCAGTGGTAAAGAATTCACCTACCAATGTAGGAGATGTGGATTCAATCCTTGTGTTGGGAAGATCTACTGGAGAAGGAAATGGCAACGTACTCCAATATTCTTGTTTGGAAAATTCCATGGACAGAGGAAGCTGGTGGGGCACTGTCCATGGGGTTGCAAAGAGTCAGACATGACTGAGTGTGCATGCATGCGCACACACACACACACACACACACACACACACACACACACACGTTGAACTAAATAGGAAGAGCTAAGATTTTTATTAAAATTTCCCCTGTTCGCTTGTTGAAACAAATTTATACAAATGGAATATTATGCAGGTAGGATTGATCTGAAACTTTAAGTTCTGATTTGATCCAGTTCTAATAAATGCAATCCAAAGGTCATTCATTAAGAGGTTTTCCCTAAAGATTTTTAAGTTTATGTCTTCACTTCTAAAGCACAGATTTATTAAACTAGATTAAAATTGTGGGTCAAATTATAGTCTAGAATCTACAGCATCTTAAATATTTTGTTTCATTTTATTTAAGATCCTTATATAGGTACTTTGTATTTTGGGAAGATAGATTACAAAATTTACATCAAATATATGGCACTTTGAATATACTGTGTGGATTAATAGTTGCCTGTTAATATTGACAAATATAATAAAAACTAAAAGAATATTATTATTATAGTTTAAGAAGATTTGAAGCATCAGGCTTGTGATATACTCTTAATGAAACAAAATATTCTGGGTAACAGATCTAAGGAAGGACGACTGAACATTTAGTCAGTGTTACCATTGTTTCTATTTTCTGGGCCATCTATATTCTTCAATATATTTGATACTTCTGGTTGCCTACCCTATAGCCATTTTCATGTTTTAAAATAGTAACAGATTCCTGACTTTTCCAGGGAACAATGTGCTCACCTAAAGTACCATGTTTCTCATCTTCTTCAAAGCTGTTGTTGTTCAGTCACCCAATCATGTCTGACTCTTTGAAACCCCATGGACTGCAGCACACCAGGCCTCCCATCCCTTACCATCTCCCAGAGTTTGCCCAAGTTCATGTCCTCATAGCTAGAGGTGGTCAATTACATGCTAGTAGAAGTTATTAGGTGATTCTAAGGTTATTTAATTTAAAAACAACCAAATATATGGCATGTTTTATTTTCCTCTTGAAATTTTCTATTTCCTGTTGCCAGGCAAGTGGTCATGATGGTTGGACCTTCATCTTCATGGAGCTTCACCAGCCATTTTGGGCCTAAGTGTAACCTTGGAAATGGGGCCTAGGAATGACCTTGGAAATGGGGTCCATGTGTGTTATATCATGAGAAAATACAAGGTGAGTAAACTCTAGGTAGGTTTCTTGGGCCTCTTATCCTCCTGTTGGAGCATTTACTTTCAAAAACTTTCAATTCTAAATACTTTTTCTGCCTCTTTAAAATGTAAATCTTCTTCTAGCTTCCTATCAGTTTTACAACCCAGGAATATAACTCTCAAGGATTTAGGAGCTATCCCTTTGAATTGTAATAATCAAGAAAGATAGCTACTCTATCTTCCAGTCTCTGTAGGAGGGTAAAAACTAACTAAGCTAAAATTAGCAAGCACAGATGGCCCGAGCCCATTGACTAACCACCTCCTTTATGTCCTCTAGTACTTTCCACTGCCTCATCCACCCCATGCTTAAAAGCCCACCTGTCTTTTGTTTCAGCAGAACTGAATGTCGTCTCCTCTTTTGGAACAGTCTTTAATAAAGTCTTCTTTGTCTGTTTTCCTTAACCAGTGAAATTTTTCTTTGACAGTCTGGAACATATTGCTGTGCTAGAAGACCTCATCTTTGCAGAGGAATGCTAGTTAATAAAGAAGGAATAATAGAATCAAGAAGGGGCTTCTCAGGTGGTGCTAGTGGTAGAGAATCTGCCTGCTGATGCAGGAGACACAAGAGTTTGAGCCCTGGCTTGGGGAGATCCCATGGAGTAAGAAGTGGCAACTACTCCAGTTTTCTTGCCTAGAAAATTCCATTAAGAAAGGAGCCTGTGTGGGGCTGAAATGAGTTGGACATGGCTGAGTGTGGGCACACACACACATGGTAGAATTAAGACAATTACCATGTGCTGCCCATCAATGTAATAACTATTCAAACAATGACATCCAAAGATGCTGTAGTCATTAGGTAAACAGTTGTAGGGGAATAGGATATATCAGCATGGTACCAAATAACACTATTCAGATCACTTCAATTGCAAAGGAACAAGGTATTAATACCATGAAACCAGAGATATCTGGCTGTCACCAATTTAACTAAATGTCCTTACATAGCATCACTAATAAGAAGCAACCTGATATTATGTGACTCCTGGTGTGATTTAATATGAAATACACAACATCACCTTTGACATTTCCTTGCCAAAAATATTTTGTTGAATCCAACCAAGTCTCTAGACCTAGGTACAGGTTTACAGGAAGCCATTATTATTATTATTTTTTTTAATGAAAATGCTTTTCTTTTAGAAGGTAGAGGGTCTCAGAGAGAAAATATTTTCCTCTGATCTTCACAATTAGAACCTGGATAGGAGACTGGCCTGGATTCTTTGTGTTACTTGGAATTGCTGTCTCTGGCTGGTAACTCTGTAGACTTGTTTTTGTGTGACACAGGAATACAGTGTCTATAAGACACTGTATTTTGAAGTTTCTACTATATGACATGGACATGGATATTAACTGAAAGTTCAGAAATCTGAATCATAATTTATTTAAATCAGCAAAAATCATAATAACATTCTTTGCCACACTGACCAAACCCTCATCTCTGTATAAATGAAGCAAAGCCACAGAAAGAATGAAGTCAGTAGATAAAAGCTACTCATACACATTTAAAACAGAACAGTCCAAAAATGGTGCAGGTTTGTATACTGATCACATAATCAAAAAACCTAGGTAGCATCACACAAAATTAAAATATAATGAATAATAAATAGATAAATATTCTTGAATACATAAAATTCTGAAAGGAGCAAAAAAAAATCTTTAGTTCAACCTTCTCTTCCTACAAACGTGAAGACAATTTCTAAGAAGCAGAGTGACTTTCCCAAGGTTTAACTTGTTAGCAGCACAGTTGGGACTAAAACTCAAGCCTTTGCATTCTTACCACTGTTCTCTTTTTACTACCAGGTGTAAACAAGGGAAGAACTGAACAAGTCCTCAAGGAGAAGAATACACTTCAGAAGGTCTACTGAAATTATGAAAAGGAATCCTCAATCAGGAGAATTTCCCTAGGCTTACATGGCTCTTGAATGGGATTTGAAAAGAGAATAAAAGTACATTCAACATTTCATCAGAATAATACAAATATAAAGTTTCATTTCATGCAAAGATGGGCTCAATAAAGAGAAATGGTATGGACCTAACAGAGCAGAGGATATTAAGATGAGGTGGCAAGAATACACAGAAGAACTGTACAAAAAGATCTTCGACAGTGTGATCACTCACCTAGAGCCAGACATCCTGGATTGTGAAGTCAAGTGGGCCTTAGAAAGAATCACTATGGACAAAGCTGGTAGAGGTGATGGAATTCCAGTTGAGCTATTTCAAATCCTAAAAGATGATGCTGTGAAAGTGCTGCACTCAGTATGCCAGCAAATTTGGAAAACTCAGCAGTGGCCACAGGACTGGAGAAGGTCAGTTTTCATCCCAGTCCCAAAGAAAGTCAATGCCAAAAAATGCTCAAACTACTGCACAATTGCACTCATCTCACATGCTAGTAGAATAATGCTCAAAATTCTCCAAGGAAGGCTTCAACAGTATGTGAACCATGAACTTCCAGATATTCAAGCTGGTTTTAGAAAAGGCAGATGAACCACAGATCAAATTGTCAACATCTGCTGGATCATCGAAAAAGCAAGAGAGTTCCAGAAAAACATCTATTTCTGTGTTATTGACTATGCCAAAGTCTTTGACTGTGTGGATCACAATAAACTGTGGAAAATTCTGAAGGAGATGGGAATACCAGACCACCTGACCTGCCTCTTGAGAAATCTATGCAGGTCAGGAAGCAGAAGTTAGAACTGGACATGGAACAACAGACTGGCTCCAAATAGGAAAAGGAGTACATCAAGGCTGTATATTGTCACCCTGCTTATTTAACGTATATGCAGAGTTCATCATGAGAATCGCTGGGATGGATGAAGCGCAAGCTGGACTCAAGATTGCTGGGAGAAATATCAATAACCTCAGATATGCAGATGACACCACCCTTATGGCAGAAAGTGAAGAGGAACTAAAAAGCCTCTTGATGAAAGTGAAAGAGGAGAGTGAAAAAGTTGGCTTAAAGGTCAACATTCAGAAAACTAAGATCATGGCATCTGGTCCTATCACTTCATAGCAAATAGATGGGGAAACAGTGGAAACAGTGGCAGACTTAATTTTTATGAGCTCCAAAATCACTGCAGATGGTGATTGCAACCATGAAATTAAAAGATGCTTACTCCTTGGAAGGAAAGTTATGACTAACCTAGAGAGCATATTAAAAAGGAGAGACATTAGTTTGCCAACAGATGTCTGTCTTGTTAAGGTTATGGTTTTTCCAGTGGTCATGTATGGATGTTAGAGTTGGACTTTTAAGAAAGCTGAGTGCCGAAGAATTGATGCTTTTGAACTGTGGTGTTGGAGAAGACTCTTGAGAGTCCCTTGGACTGCAAGGGGATCCAACCAGTCCATGCTAAAGGAGGTCAGTCCGGGGTGTTCATTGGAAGGACTGATGCTGAAGCTGAAACTCCAGTACCTTGGCCTCCTGATGCAAAGAGCTGACCCATTTGAAAAGACCTTGATGTTGGGAAAGAGTGAAGGAGGGAGGAGAAGGGGAATGACAGGATATGGTTGGATGGCATCACCGACTCAATGGACATGAGTTTGGTTAAACTCTGGGAGTTGGTGATGGACAGAGAGGCCTGGAGTGCTATGGTTCGTGGGGTCGCAAAGGGTCAGACACGACTGGGTGATTGAACTGAACTGCAAGTTTCCATCACTTTTCAAGAAAGGATGAATACATTCATTGCTGTGTAGCAGCATAAAAACACATCCTCCAAATATTAGAATAAAGAGCTGTTCTATTTCGACCAAAGGGAAAATTGGCAATAAATGATCAATTTTAAGGGCAAATAGATATTTGATGATAAATCTACCAATGATCACCTTCTTCTAATTTATTTTTGGGAACAAAATTCTCTGTCAAACCTTAGAAACTTGCTACTCAAATTCCTCTAAGACTCTTCTGCCTGTCTTTCTCTGCTTTGGCCCAATTTCAAGGTTTTAATGCAGGTATTAATATAAGATCTCCTAAATGGTATACTTATTGTTCTGTGTTTGTCAAGAATTTATGATTTGGGATAAGGTCTATTTTAGAATAGATATGGCAATAAAAATCAATCACAGGTAGACTGACCTGAAAGCCTTCATTATGTACCAGATATTTGTACAGCATGTGGAAAGTTCTCTAAAATCATTACACTAGCCCTTCCTCATAGTGATTTTGTGATAGTCCTCTATAGATGTTATTCATTGTTCATTCATTTCATTCATTTTCTTTCACTTTTTCATTCATTTCTGTTCTTGGCTTATAAATCAAGTCCTTCACTTCTGTGAACATTTAAACATAATTAACTTAAGTCTTTCATATTTTTATTCTGCTTCCTCAGCCCTGTTTTGTTCATATTTTGGACAGAGTTCATCCTTAGCAATGGCTTTCCTACAGGTCACGCCCAGCGGCCATGGAGGCCGTCTGGGTACCATGGCTCTGATATTCTTGCATGAAATCCATCCCCCTCAGCTCACATGTGTGACAGAGCTCCCTCTTTGCTTCTAGTGCCTGGTTTTTGTTTTGTTTTGTTTTTGTATTTTCATTGTTTTTGATTTACCCTGTCAACATTAGCTCATTCTGCCATGATGATTTTCTTGAACCCTCTATATTATTGTTCAGGAAAGATTTTAATTTATAACTGATAACTCCCTATGTAATTTATCTTCCAAACCACACAGAGGATTCCTAAAATTTTTTTCCACACCCCACGGCACGCAAAACTTCCCCAGCCAGAGATTGAACCTGTGCCCCTGCATTGGAAGGGTAGACTCTTAACCACTGGACCATCAAGGAAGTCCCAAGGAAAGCATTATAAATTTTTATACCACAATTAACATAAACCAGAACAGCTCTAAAAGGAAAACAGCCCATACAGTTCCTTTCCTGTTGCTCTCTTGTGTTAGTGGTATACTCTAGAGGAGTTGACAGATAATATAGAAGGCAAGTAGCTATAAACTGCTTCATACAGTGAGACCCAAAGCAGCTTCCCTTTTTCCTTGCCCACTCCGTTGTCTTGTAGTTATAGTACCTTTAACCCAAAATCTTCTATAAGAGCCACATTTCCAGCATCTTTCTTTTTTCCTCCTTCCAGTTTTATTGAGATGTAATGGACATGCAGCGCTGTGTAAGTTTAAGGTGTAGAGTGAGGTGACCTGACTTACATATGTTATGAAATGATGACCACAGTGTGTTCAGTGGACATCCATCACTTCATATAGGTACAATGTTAAAGAATTAGAAAAAAAAACTTTTTTTCTTGTGATGAGGACTCTTGGGATTTACTCTTTTAATAACTTTCTTATAACAAATAGCTATGTTAGTATTTATCACGTTGTAGTTTATATTATCTAGTACTTATATATATTAAACTGAATTTGCACTTTTTGACTGCCTTCATCTAAGGTCCCCTCCTCTCACACACCTCTTAAAAAATTATTATTATTTTTTAATAATAAAATGTATTATTAAAAAATACATTACTGCAAATAATCTGCCCTGAGAATGCTACCTTATATAAGCATAGCTTTTAATGTACATTAGCTTCTTGGTATTACATATTTAGCTATGTATAATCCTGTAGCATTTTCCCTTTAATTATTAAGAGCTCTGTGGTGAAACAGTTGGTGAACCCTAGCTTAATGGAGATTTTAATTTTAATTTTCTTGTTGCTTATAAGAAGAAGGGAATAGATCTATTTTGACATATATTGAGAGCTATATTCAAGTGTTCTCATTTTGTTACACTGAGGAAAAATAGTTGTTATTCCAACAGAGATGAGCATTAGAGCTTCATAAAAGATAATGGTTATCAAATGTGTCCTACGTGTTCTTGCTCTGCACTTGATGTCCAAGCTACTGACCACCAAAGGCATAAAGATTGAGGATTTAAAGCTGGGAAACATTACTGGAGAATAAAGTTAGAAATAATTTCTTAAGATTAGTCTTTGTTCACTGCTTTCCACATTGTATTTTCTTCATTGTCTGTAGGGGCTTGAGGATGTGTCCTCAGAATGCTGGGGTTTACAGAATTATATTTATTACACGCATTTATGTGTATTGTGCTATAGGTGGTAACCTTAAGGATTAAATTAATGTCATAAAAAATTCTCTAACCCTGACCTCTTTTATGAAAAACTTCTACTGAATCAGCAAAGCAAAATTTTTGCTAACTCAAAAGGAGTACTATTGCTTAGTGAAATAAACATGATATATAGAAGATAAAGTTGAAAAGAAATGAAAAAGATATCCCACATACATTTTGAAAAAAATTATATGAGCATTTTAGTTAAGGGTATATGCAAAAACTTGCAAAATTTAATTTAAAGTATTTTATAACTTAATTTTAAATTATTTTAATTTGCATGCAAAGATTTCCTAAATGATTATTCCTTAGCATTTTAAGATAGAATATGTAATGTCTAGAAGCTTAAGGTTTAGAATCAGAGAGACCTAAATTTGCATTCTTGCAAGTTCTCTCCCTAAACCCCAGTCTCATCAATCAAACCAAAATATAATAGGGGGTTAGGGTTAGGGATTAGGGTTAGGGTTTTGTTTGTAAATTGAAAGTTTGCAAAGTTCTTTCCACAGGGCCTGGCATACAGGCAGAACTCAAGAATGCTAACACACTGTTATTATTATTATTACCATTATTATTATGATTAGTGTTGCATGCGGGCTTCCCAGGTGGCCCAGTGGTAAAGAATCTCCCTGCCAATGCAGGAGACACAAGACACACAGATTCTATCACTGGGTCTGAAATATCTCCTGGAGTAGGAAATGGCAATCCATTCCAGTATTCTTGCCTGGAAAGTCCGATGGGCAGAGGAGCCTTGCAGACTACAGTCTATGGGATCACAAAGAGTCAGACACAACTGAACGATTGGCACAAGGACAAGCACAAAGGTTGCGTGTAAATATATTATCATGTATTCCAAGAGACTGTTCCAGTGCAGACAGTCACAGTGCTACAAAGTCCTCAGCCATGATAACTGTGAAAAACTATATCTGAAGTCTTATTATGTCTTTTTCTTAACATTTAGTGATGTCTAACAATGCCTTCAATGTTGTGGGGCTACTGTCTTTTTCTAGAGGTTTGTTTTATTTCCATATATGATTTGTCCTCCATATTCCAAGGTTCTGTATCTATGGATTCAAGCTAAAGATGAGAAATATTTTTTAAAAATTCCAGAAAGTTCCAAAAGCAAAACTTGAATTTGTCACATGCAGATAACTATTTACATGGCATTTGCATTGTATTAGGTATTATAAGTAATCTAGAGATGATTTAAAAGATATAGGAGGAAATGTATAGGTTATATGTAAATACAATGTCCATTTATATATAAATATTAATACAAGAGCTTGCTTGAATATTGATATCTGAGGGAATCTGGAACTAGCCCTTCTGCAGTTACTGAGGAACAAGTGTGTTCTGTTTAATACATTTGGAAATGTCAGAGTCAAGAGATTTATGTAGTCAAGCAGCATCGATGTGAGGAAAATCAACTTGTCAAAATTTTATTTCAAACACTTTGGAAAAAAATCTTCAAGTGAAAGGTACTATATAAGTGCTGAGTTTTAGGCCATGTGACACTGAAGAATTAAATGTGAATGTTACTTCTATGGACAGGGATCAGAACTTTATGCAAATAGTAATATTTTGGCAATAGGAATATTCATAGAAATAAGGAAACAAAAAATATTATAGTTTAATAGATTATTTTTGAGGGAGGGCAGATTGCCATGTTATATCTTTTCTGTTTTTTAGCTGAAATGTGGCAAGGGCTTTCCAATGTTTGTACTAACTCAATCCTAAATGGTTCTCTAGTCAGAATGGCCAATTGTGACAAATTATGCTCAATTATGTGACTACTTGCTACCAGAGACTGAGCTAAATCGGATTTGCTATTGGAAGTCAGAGCCAGTGCCTTGGTAAGCCAAACTGTTTTTCAGATTTTGAAGAGCTGCAAATGGGCTTATTTTTTTGCTATATTTTATAGACTCTCTCTCTTCACACACACATATATATGTACATATATAATTGTATGCTCAAAGAACAATAAAAATAATGCACATAAGGATGTCATTAATTTCAATGTGAGTTTAGATGGTCTGAAAATTGATGTTTACTAATCAATGCAGTGGCACCCAGGAAACTTGTCATGAAACTGATACCAGTGAGTAAACCTAATGTCTGAATTGTCTAGTGGTTTCCCCTACTTTCTTCAATTTAAGTCTGAATTTTGCAGTAAGGAGTTCGTGATCTGAGCCACAGTCAGTTCCTGGTCTTGTTTTTGCTGATGGTATAGAGCTTCTCCATCTTTGGCTGCAAAAATTATAATCAATCTGATTTCAGTATTGACCCTCTGGTGATGTCCATGTTTAGAGTTGTCTCTTGTGTTGTTGGAAGAGGGTGTTTGCTATGACCATGCCGTCTCTTGGCAAAACTCTGCTAGCCTTTGCCCTGCTTCATTTTGTACTCCAAGGCCAAACTTGCCTGTTACTCCAGATATCTCTTCACTCTTACTTTTACATTCCAGTCCCCAGTGATGAAAAGGACATCTTTTTTTGTTGTTATTTCTAGAATGTCTTGTAGGTCATCACGGAACTGTTCAACTTCAGTTTCTTTGGCATTAGTGCTTGGGGCATAGACTTGGATTACTGTGATATTGAATGGTTTGCCTTGGAAACAGAGATCATTCTCTCATTTTTGAGATTGGACCCAATTACTGCATTTTGGACTGTTTTGTTGACTATGAGGTCTACTCCATTTCTTCTAAGGGATTCTTGCCCACAGTAGTAGATATAATGGTCACCTGAGTTAAATTCACCCATTTTGGTCCATTTTAGTTCACTGATTCCTAAAGTGTCATTATTCACTCATGCTGTCTCCTGTTTGACCACTTTCAATTTACCTTGATTCAGGGACCTAACACTCCAGGTTCCTAGGCAATATTGTTCTTTGCAGCATCAGACTTTACTTCCATCACCAATCATATCCACAACTGGACATTGTTTTCGCTTTGGCTCAACCTCTTCATTCCTTCTGGGGCTACTTCTCCACTCTTCTCCAGTAGCATATTGGGCACCTATCGACCTGGGGAGTTCATCTTTCAGTGTCCTATCTTTTTGCCTTTTCATTCTGTTCATGGGGTTCTCAAGGCAAGAATACTGAAGTGGTTTGCCATTCCCTTCTCCAGTGGACTATGTTTTGTCAGAACTCTCCACCGTGACCCATCTGTCTTAGGTGGTCCTACATGGCATAGCTCATAGTTTCATTGAGTTAGACAAGGCTGTGATCCATGTGATCAGTTTGGCTAGTTTTCTGTGATTGCAATTTCTATTCTATCTGCCCTTTGGAGGATAAGGATATGAAGCTTGTGGAAGCATTCTGATGGGAGGGACTGGTTGTGGGGGAATTTGGGTTTTGCTCTGATGGGCGGGGCCATGCTCAGTAATTCTTTAATAAATTTTCTTTTGCTGGGCAGGGCTGTGTCCCTCCCTATAGTTTGACCTGAGGCCAAACTATGTAGGGGTAATGGTTGTAATGGCAATCTCCTTCAAAATGACTTACGCCAGCCTGCCACAGCTCCCAGGACTGTTGTTCAGAGCCGCCTAGACCCCGCAGCAGGCCGCTGTCCACCCACGCCTTTGCCAGAGATCCTGGACACTCACAGGCAAGTCTGGCTCAGTCCCTTGTGGGGTCGCTGCTCCTTTCTCCTGGGTCCTGGTGCACATGAGGTTTTGTTTGTGCCCTTCAATAGTCTGTTTCCTCAGGCCTGTGCAAATTCTGTAATAAAATCCCACTGGTCTCTAAAGTCAAACTCCCATGAGTTCTCAGTCCCTTTGCCAGACCCCCAGGCTGGGAAATCTATTGTGGGTCCTAGAACTTTTGTAACAATGTGAGAACTTCTTTGGTATAATTGTTCTCCAGTTTGTGGGTCATCTGCTCAGTGGCTCTGTGGTGGGGCTAAAGGCGACCTCCTGGCAAGATGACTTATGATGTGTGCCATGCCTCCCAGGTCTGCTGCAGCCAGAACCCCTGTCCCAGTGGCAAGCCACTGCAGAAGACACTCAGACACTCAACGCAGGTCTAACTCAGTCTCTGTGGGGTCACCTTATTGCAAAATTCAGACTTAAAGAACGTAGGGAAAACCACTGCATCATTCAGGTATGATCTAAATAAAATCCTTTACAATTATACAGTGGAAAGGACAAATAGATTTGAGGGATTAGATCTTACAGACAAAGTGCCTGAAGAGCTATGGATGGAGGTTCATAACATTGTACAGGAGGCGGTGATCAAAACCATCCCCAAGAAAAAGAAAGGAATATTCATTGGAAAGACTGATGCTGAGGCTGAAGCCCCAATACTTTGGCTACCTGATGGGAAGAACTGACTCCTTAGGAAAGACCCTGATGCTAGGAAAGATTGAAGGTAGGAGGAGAAGGTCATGACAGAGGATGAGATGATTGGATGGCATCACCAACTCAATGGACTTGAGTTTGAATAAGTTCTAGGTGTTGGTGATGGACAGGGAAGCCTGGGGTGCTGCAGTTCATGGGTTCACAAAGAGCCGGACATGACTGAGTTAATGAAACTTAATAGCTAAAACCCACTCCCCTTGGAGCACTGGTTCCTCCTACTTTATTTGGTCAAAATTTGATGTGATCTTTCTCTACAATAAAAATTGAATATATGGCCATAATATTTAAATTTTTGACATGTTTCCTTTTGAGGGTAATTTCTAGGTATGATGATGGAGTCACAGCTGCAACAGTGTTTTCACCTGGGCTGACTGTACGTTAAGTGGCTGCAAAGAAGAATTACAACGTTCCCTTCTGCTGTAGGATAATGGACTTGGTTATGAATTAGTGTACTTCCCCTGCTGCAGTATGAAACCTGGAGAAGCTGAGTTGAGAGGGGACAGAGAGAAGGAGAGCTGCAGATGTAGATGAATTGTTCCCAAATATGAACAAGGTGATAGAATGTTCTCAAATTGCACACATTTTTGTCTTTAGAAGAAATGCTTTTTGGTTTACGTATGTGTGTTCGTCTCAAATGATCTTTGAAAAGAAGTTTTGTTGAAGCACCAGCTGAATGTTTACAGTATCTCAGCAAGATTGTTCATTGTTTAGTCGCCAAGTTGAGCCCAACTCTTTGCAACCCCACAGACTGCAGCACGCCAAGCTTCCCTGTCCTTCAGTATCTCCTGGAGTTTGCCCAAACTCATGTCCATTGAGTTGATGAGGCCATCTAACTTTTTCATATCCTATCTCTTGGTTCAGAATTTCTAGAGTTATTAGTGTTGAGGAAGTCAAATATAATCTTTGATTCGAAATGTAAAATGGTTAATTTTTCAATGTATAGCTCTTTCCCTTAATGTTTTGTCTGTGTGGGGAATGATGTTGGCAGCTATACAACTCATTTGTAAACCTGGACCCAACCTGCCACTTGGTTTCTGGAGGAAGGAGGGAAATGGGGTGAGGACAAGCAGTACTCTGTCTCTGCAAGTTCTTGGGGATGAATATTTTCACAATGTACCACAACCAAAAAACCAAGTTTAAATGAGTTGGTTGGACTGTTTGATTTATTACCTCTGTCTCTGCCAACAAATTTGTTTTTCTATGTGGGAAGCCTAGATGAGGTAGACTTGGAGGTAGGTTCCATTTAATATGAAGTTCATCCAAGTCTTGTTAGCTCTGAGAAAGAAGCCATGGTCTGGCTCTGTTTCCTTAGCTTTCTGCAGAATTACAGACCAGATTCTGTGCTCCTTCTTCTCCTTCCCAGGTCTGAGATTTGAATTTTGTGGATTTAAAGGTTATTTCTTGTTTACATAATACCCTGTAATTTCTTAATGCTTTTTATAGCAAAGGGGTTTAAAATTATTAATTGCTGAATTTCATATTCTATAATTAGGTTAGCTTTGTATGTTTTGTCAATATGTGACTACCTTATTTAATTTGCTTTGGATTTTTTCCTCAGTTAAAATAATTTTTACTTATTTTAAAAGTTTTATTGGGCTTCCCTGGTAGCTCAGCCAGTAAAGAATCTGCCTGTGATGCTAGAAATCCAGGTTCAGTCCTGGGGTTGGGAAGATCCCCTGGAGGAGGAAATGGCAACCCACTCCAATATTCTTGCATGAAGAATTCCATGGACAGAGGAACCTGGTGGGCTACAGTTCATGGGATCATCAAGAGTCAGACACGACTGAGTGACTAACACACATGCACTATGACTGAATTTACAGGTTTGTGGACTTTCTATAAATGACTCCTTATTGTTTAGATTCATTCTTTGTAAAACAAATATTTACTGAATGCCACCCTGGGCCAGGTAATTTTCTGTAAACTAGAAATAAATCAGTGAGCAAACTCAATTTCCTATACTCTTGAAGCATATATTCTAGAGGGATAAAGAAAATAAGTAGAATAAACAAGTAAAAATTAAGTATATATGTTTATATCAGAGTAAACATAAAGCCTGTAAAGGTAAATAAAGCAAGGTAAAAGGGTGGTGAGTTAGTAGGGGTATGGATCAGCTAAGCCTAGCTCAGGTTGGTCACTGAAGATCTTTCTAAGGAGCTATCTGAGCAGAAGAGCTGGTGTCATCTTTGTTAGCAAATGTAGACTTCCTCTCCCTTCATTAATCATCTCTTTATCACGTGGAGTAATTTCTCCAAGACAGTAGTTGGCATGCTGTGGTTGTTCAGTTGCCCAGTTGTGTCCGACTCTGCAACCTCATGGACTGCAGTGATGTAGTTGGCATACATTACTTTTAAAAACCAATCAAGCGAACAAATCCCCCAAACTAAAAAACCCAAGCAAAACCCACAAGCAAAACCACAGATATGCAAGATCTCCTTAGTTTGCGGAGGGAAAACTCTAAACACCTCATCCAAGGGCATGAGATGCTCCATAATCTGGCACCTGCTTTGCTGTCAGCCTCATCATTCACCCTTTCTCAACGTGAAACTTCCACATCCAACACATGGATTTATTTCTTGTCTCTAAACCTTCTAGCATTATTTCTTCCTCTGGCATTACTTCTTTCTGCTGGGAGTGTCTTCCTTTCCACTTTTTCAAGATATCTGTTTTTAAAGATTCAACTTCAAGACACTTTCTTAAATAATTATTTACTATAGCTATGAATAATGATTTATTTGATAATTATTCTAAATACATTTAAGAATTCATTCTTTTAGCATTAGACAAATACAAAAATTTATAAATTGCTCATAACCTGTTTTCTTGCATTCTTAAATACATAATGGTAAACATCATTTAATCAGCTTCAGTAATAACGGATACTGATTTGTGTATGAACAGCACTCATATCTTTACTATTTATTTAGTAGTTATTTTGTCTATCTATATGTATCCTTTCACCTTCACTCTATTAATCAACCTGTGGTCCATCCACCCATTCATTCTTCTCAACCAATCCATCCATTCATCCACCCATCCATCCATACATACACCTTTCCATGCATCCATCTATATACCCTTTCATCTGCTTTTCACCCATTCATTCACTAAACCATCAATTTACCCCTACACACAGACACCCTTCTTTGGATATTGTTGTTTTTCAGTCGCTAAGTCATATCCGACTGTCTGTGACCCCGGGTCCTTCACTATCTCCCAGAGTTTGCTCAGACTCATGTCCACTGAGTCAGTGATGCCATTCAACCATCTCATGCTCTGTCACCCTGTCTCCTCTTGCCCTCAATCTTTCCCACCATCAGGTCTTTTCCAGTGAGTCAGCTCTTTGCATCAAGTGGCCAAAGTATTGGAGCTTCAGCTTCAGCACCAGCCCTGCCAATGAATACTCAGGGTTGATTTCCTTTAGGATTAACTGGTTTGATCTCCTTGTTGTCCAAGGGAGTCTCAAGTCTTCTCCAACACTACAGTTCAAAAGCATCAATTCTTTGGCGCTCAGCTTTCTTTATGGTCCAACTCTCACATCCATACATGACTACTGGAAAAACCATAGCTTTGACTAGACGGACTTTGTTGGCAAAGCTATGTCTCTGCTTTTTAGTACACTGTGTAGGTTTGTTGTAGCTATTCTTCTAAGGAGCAAGTGTCCTTTAATTTCATGGCTGAGGTCACCATCTGCAGTGATTTTGGAGCCTAAGAAAATGAAATCTGCCACTGTTTCCACATTTTCCCCATCTATTTGCTATGAAGTCATAGGACCAGATGCCATGATCTTCATTTTTTGAAAGTCACGCTTTTCATAGTCCTCTTTCACCTTCATCCAGAGGCTGTTTAGTTTCTCGTCACTTTCTGCCATTAAAGTGGTATCATCTGCATATCTGAGGTTATTCTCCCTGCAATCTTGATTCCATCTTGTGTTTTATCCAGCCCAGCATTTCTCATTATGTACTCTGCATATAAGTTAAATAAACAGAGTGACAATATACAGCCTTGGCCTACTCTTTCCCAATTTTGAACCAGTCTATTGTTCCATGTCCAATTCTGTTGCTTCTTGCCCTGCATTCAGGTTTCTCAGGAGCACGTAACATGATCTGGTATTTCCATCTCATTAAGCATATGACACAGTTGTAACCTGCATAGTCAAAGGCTTTCACGTAGTCAGTGAAGCAGAAGTAGAGGATATTTTTTGGGGAATTCATTTGCTTTTTCTATGATCCAGCATTTGTTAGCAATTTGATCTCTGGTTCCTCTGCCTTTTCAAAATCCAGCATGTACATCTGGAAGTTCTTAGCTCACATGGTGCTGAAGCATAGCTTGAAGAATTTTGAGGATAATCTTACCGACATGTGAAATGAGTGCAATTGTGTGGTAATTTGAAAATTATTTGGCATTCCCTTTCTTTGGGATTGGAATGAAAACCGACCTTTAAAAATATATCAAAAATAACATTTATATTCTTTCTCTTTAGCTATATTGTTTGACCTCAATATTATAGACCATAAGCCTCTGTACGGTCTCAACTTCTAATTTGGTGAAAGGTTCATGAAATACATGTTCAATAAATATTAGCAAAGGTTAACAGTCTTAAGTGAAAAACATTACTGCAATGTTTGTGAAATGACCTACTCTAGAGTATGTTTTCATCTAAATGGAGGACTTAGGTCCTGTTGGTACTTGGAGGGAAGAATAAAATAACATTTTCAGTTTTATGATCTGATTAGTCTCATAGTAACTGGTAGAAAACAGTGTTAGCCAGTACCTCTTTACGTCTTGTTAAGTTCATTTATGAAATAGGGATACCTTTCTTTCAACTCCTCACTTTATAGGAAGATAAAGGTAAAGGATGAAAGAATACATCTAAAATATCCATTAACTCTTTAGAATAGAATGAGCAGATGCTATATCAGCCGTTCAGCCTCACAAGAAATGAGCTATCAGAAGTCAGTGATTTTCCAATTTTTTTCTGCAAAGCCAAAAGATCTCATTTCTTGAAGAATTGCCACGGGCAACTAGGAGTATGAGGTGGAGGTTGAGTGTGAAGAAGCTACTCACGGCTGCTTTGACCAGGACGATCACACATTGGTTGTAGGTATGTGTGTGTGTTAGTCATTCAGTTGGGTCCAACTCTTTGCAACCCCATGGATGGTAGCCTGCTAGGCTTCTCTATCCATGGGATTTTCCAGGCAAGAATGCTGGAGTGGAATGCTTCCAGCAAGAAGCTGGAATGCTTCCACTCCAGTGGAATGCTTCCAGCAAGAAGCATTTCCTTCTCCAGGGGATCTTCCCGGCTCAGGGATTGAACCAGAGTCTCCCACATTGCAGGCAGATTCTTTACTGTCTGAGCCAGCAGGGAAGCCCTTTGTTTGTAGGTATGCTTCTGTAAAAGTTCATCTCTGGAGGAATGCCTCAATTTCCTCTTCTGTTACCCATGTAACAGAAGTATGATAGTCCACATCTCAGAAGAGTGTTGAATTCAGTGAATTTTTATAGGGAAAAGGTTTGGAATGGTGTCTAGCATGTAGTGTCAGAAAATGGTTTGCTGACATCATTATTATATTATCATTTGCACATCTTTACCTGATCTCTCCTCAACTTCACATGCTTTTAGATGTTTGTCTGCTCAGTAATAGAAGGTGAGTCCTATAAGAATAAGGTAAGATTTGGGGGCTTTTTGTTCAGTGATTTTCTCCAGTTCCTAGAGTGGTATTGACATTTACAGGATACTCAATAAATAAATATTGGAGACAATCACTAAACAAACAAAAAAAAACCCCAAATCTTACCTCATTCTTATAGGGAGTCCCTAGTAACTCAGATGGTAAAGAGTCTGCCTGCAATGCAAGGGACCCAGATTCGATCCCTGAGTCAGGAAGATTCCCTGGAGAAGGAAATGGCAACACACTCCAATATTCTTGCTTGGAAAATCCCATGGATGGAGGAGCCTGGCAGGCTACATACTATGGGGTCGCAAAGAGTCAGACACGACTGAGTGACTTCACTTTAATAAATACTTGTCTGAATGAATGTATCCTACTAAGTTTTCTCCTTTTCTGGTTAGTTTTTCCTCTCTCCCTGCTCTCCTCACCTCTTCTGGGAGCCCTTTCCCTTTGTAACTTGATATTTCTATTGTGATCTAGACATGACTCTTAAATATGTTGAGCTGTTAGAATTTTATGTCAGATGAAAATCAGTAGGTCAAGAGGGAAAGCCTATGCACATGACCGTAAACTTTATGACAATAGAGACCCTTTTTGTTAGTCATTTTATGTCCAATGCTTGGCAGAGTGCATGGCCTATAGTACAACACATTATTTTTGGTGACTGAAAGAATGAATATGCCAATAAATGAAATAAATTATTACCCTTTTAGACTACTTAAAGTTGGGTTTTGTCACAGCATTCCCCAGAGGTATAGTTTTAGGATAGGAAGTTCCAAGTAGGGAAAATACTGAAATGATAAGATATTGCTATTTTACATAATCCGTTACACATTGTGACAAATCACTGCAGCGAAAAGTTTATAGAACCTAGAACTTGTCTATTTTATTTTGTTCTTCATTTTAAAGTTATTAGTTATTCTAATTTCTAGCTTAGATAAAAGTTAAGTAGATTAAAATTGGGTTACAGAGTACCTAAAATGTTTGCTTTCAGATAATCCTGAAGAGAGTTATAAAATGCATATGTGAATCCATCTGTTTCTGCAAATTAAGTTGATTTGTCATCTTAAAAGCAGAGTAATTGTTTCAATTTACAGAGCCCAAAGACAGTAGTCACTCTCAGGGAAAGTTTTCCACTTCACATGGCAGAACCCGGGAGTCTGATAATTAGATATTTGACTCCTGAAGGCACACCCTATTTCTAAATGTGTGAGGTTGTGAGATCCCCTAAAGTACTCATTCCCTGACTTCTTTAAGGCACCTTCAAAAAGCTGATGGGCTTTAGATCCTACAGAAATTGATGCCTCCTCAGAACAAAGGTCCATCCCAAACATGAAATAGCATAATAAGCCAAAGGGCCCAGTTCATTCCTGGTCACTTTCAGTTTCCTTCAACACTTTTCACTTAGAAAGGTGATTCCTGTGTCTGTACTCATAGCAATATTTCCTGAGTTGTTTCTTAATATCTGGTCTGAAGGGATCATGAGTGATGCAGCCTAATTAAAAAATTCATAATTAAGTCCAGATGGTTTCTGAAAGTTGGAGTACAATGATCACTTGTAAAACATTGAATGCATAAGTGAATTTCAGTTCTTTGATAATATTTGTCTACACATCTACAGATATCTATTGTATATGTATATTTACTGTGAAATGTAATAGTCAAGTTTATTAGTAAGAAAAATATAAGGAACAGTAATTCAAAATAATTTTTAAAATCTCCTTCTGTTTTGTTCATGACCCTTGTCCTTCATCAAAATAAAGTTATCTAACAAAGAGAGGGATCCTGGAATCACCATGTAAGAGAGGGAAGCTGGGAATCCCCACAAGAGAGAGGGATGTTGGGAAGGCAATATAAGGGAGGGATGCTGGGAACTTGCCTTCATAGAGAGGGATACTGGGAACATGATGAAAGGGAAGGATGCTGGGAGCCTCCATCAGAGAGAGGAATGCTGGGAACATGATGAAAGAAAGGGATTATGGGAGCCCTTATCACCCTCAGAGGAAATGATGTCAGGATTACTTGTCAGAAAAAGGCATGCAGGCTGGGAAACCCCTCAGAGTGAGCTGCTACCTCTCAGAGCACCAAGGTTGGTTCTATCTATCCATGGAGTTCTTATTCGGCAATTTATGTTTGCCAAGGGAAGATCTTGAAAGGTTTATGGCATGAAGTGCTACAGTTAGTAAGTATTAATAATTCTCTGAGAGGTTTTGATGTGATGGACTTTCAATCTTATACTTATTTAATTAAAGTTCAGATTGTCTTTTGATTTTTTTTTTAAAGTCGCTCAGTCATGTCCAACTCTTTGTGATCCCATGGATTGTAGCCTGCCAGGCTCCTCTATCCATGAAATTCTCCAGGCAAGAACACTGGAGTGGGTAGCCATTCCCTTCTCCAGGAGCCAGATTAAAAAAAAAAAAAGTTATCTAGAAGGGTCAGGTGCAGTGGAAAATATCAGAACTTCTAGATTTATGTTTCTCGTCTTCCACTGATTAGCCTACTATTTCTAGTAAGATATTTAATTTCTCTTAGCCCTGGCTTTAGCAGAAATTATAATATCTTCCTTATTTTTTCTGTAGTTTGTTGATGAGAAAATGAAATAAATGCTCATGACAATCTTTCTGCAATGCTGTACAAATACAGCAATTATAGCAGGAGGAAGGCGTTAGAATATCCTCAACCTGCTGACAGTTTAGGAAACTTCCAGTACAGGGTAACAGCAATCCTTGTAAAAATGTCTCAGTTGCTTGCTTCTATCTTTGGACTACACTGACACTTTTCAGATAAAAGTACAGCAGGCCAGAGACAGAGGAGGCCTGAAAGCAAACTGGCAGTTCAATGACTTTGCATTTCAGGCTCACAGAATCCTCTTCAAATGCCATCTTTTGAGGAAGTCAAACATATGATACAATATACAATAAGCTAAGCTGCTTGCCGGGGTGGCTGGGGGAGGTGAGTGTTCGGCTGCCCTGGTGAATCTCCTGCTGCCATCAAAGCACTGACCTCAGTTGGAAAGCTGCCTCATCAGAGGAAAGGGCCAGTGGTAAAGAAGTCACCGTGATGGACAAGTAGCAACGCTATGCTTGGGACAGGGCTCCCCTTCCCTGATCTGACAGTCATCTGTGCTGACTCGACTGTAGGGTTCTTATTGTTTGTCCAGATATCAGATCTCAAAATGCAAAATAAGAAAATTCAGGACCAGCAGATGAGTCACTGTGGATGGCGATTGCAGTTATGAAGTTAAAAGATGATTGCTCCTTGGAAGAATAGCATATTAAAAAGCAGAGACATCACTTTGCCAGCAAAGGTCCGTCTAGCCAAAGCTATGTTTTTTCCAGTAGTCATGTGTGGATGTGAAAGCTAGACAATAAAATAGGCTGAGCACTGAAGAACTGATGCCTTTGAACTGTGGTGCTGGAGAAGACACTTGAGAGTCCCTTGCCCAGCAAAGATATCAGATCAGTCAATTCCAAAGGAAATCAACCCTGAAAATTCATTGTAAGGATTGATGCTAAAGCTGAAGCTCCACTACTTCGGCCACCTGATGAGAAGAGCTGACTTATTGGAAAAGACCCTGATGCTGGGAAAGATTGAGGGCAAAAGAGAAAGGGATGGCAGAAGATGGAATGGTTAGATAGCACCACTGACTCTATGGACATGAATTTGAGCAAACTCTGGGAGATAGTGAAGGACAGAGGAGCCTGGCAGTCTGCAGCCCATGGGGTTGCAAAGAGTCAGAGACAACTTAGTGGCTGAACAACAATAGCAATCCTTACTTAATCTGGTGAGATCCCCAACTTTATTTGATGAAGAGATTCTTTGGGGAAGAAACACCAATTAAAGAATATTTTCAGAACATATTCTGGGAGGTAGTTTCTAAGGCCTTTCCAGGGGACTGAAGAGGGGAAAAGTGAGGTAGAGAGTTTGGCACAGGGAAGAGAAACAGGCACTCAGCACACTGCCCTGGACTGTGCCTGGACCGTCTTGGGCTGATCTAATTCCCCTCAGACCCATTTTACAGATAAGAACCTCGGAAGATGTTAGGTTACTTGCCCAAGGTCACAAAGCTGAAAAGTGGAGAGATTCAACGTTGAAGTTGACATTGAAGTCTCTCAGTCGTGTCCGACTCTTTGAGACCCCAAGGACTGTAGCCTACCAGGCTCCTCCATCCATGGAATTTCCAGGCAAAAGTACTGGAGTGGGTTGCCATTTCCTTCTCCAGGAGAGATTCAAACTCAGGTCTAATTCCAATACAGTGTTTGTTTCCCATTTTAGTTCAGAAAAACCCCATGCCAAGAGCCAAGTTACACCATTAAGAATGGCGATATCAAAGCTGAACATTCCAGTCAGGAGTAACATAACTGTCCAGTCCGGTGGATTCAGACAGTCCTGGAGGAGCCACGTGAAGGCAGAGGGCAGATGCGGGAGGGCACAGCCCTGGCCAAGACCAGGTCTGCCTATGCTTGCTTTCAGGAAGTCAACAACTGAGAAAGGGCTCTCCTCACTTACGGAAGGTTGCAGACCTTTGCTGCAGCTGGCTTTCCTTTTCCCACAGTGGGCTGTGGGGGCCCAGCGGGTGACTGAATGGCTGAGGTGCAGAATTTCTCAGAGATGAGCCATCCGGGTCACCAGGCTCTTTGACTTCAATACCCTTCCCACTTGATGGCCTTTTCAGACTAGAAATCAGAAATTTAATCCCTTTTAAGACCATTTTCCATTTTATTACCCGTTTCTGAGGGCTGGCTAGGGACATCAAAATTACCAGACTCCATTTCCTGACTGAAGTATCCAGTTCTACTGGTTTTGTTTCCTGGCAACTGCTTTTTGAGGAAAGATTTTTCTTTCTTTCTTTTTTTTTTTTTCTGGATCATTTCGATAAAGATTTTCCTCCCTGAGGTGCCCCTTTTCCTAAAGATGAACAAACAAGATAATAGGTATCCTGTGGTGAGAGGTTAGATAACAGCTAAGGGCTAAATGTGTGTTTCCTCATGTTCCTCTCTTATAAAACATCCTGGAGATAAATACTGTTACCCAAGTTTTAGAGGTGAGGAGCCTGACTCTGTGAGCTTCCTGAGCTTGCCTAAGATCTGGAGGCTTACAAGTTGGAAAGCTTGGCCTCAAACTCAGGTTCTGCCCTTGACACCTGAGCTTTTAGCCACAGTGTTAAATTGCCTGATCCTTTGTCCGATCAGGGAAGATAATTCTCAGCAGACAACTGAGCCAAAATCCTCTTAAATTTCCTTTAAATACTACAATATTGGAGTCTTAAAATGCTTATTTCTTTGTGACTTAATTTTTGAAAGATAATATTAATGAATGGAGAAAGTACAGAGCTGATCTTTACATATGTGGTAAGAATATTAAGGGCTGACAATTGTGAAAACCAAGTCCATGGGCCAGTGCAAATTGGCACTGTTTCACCTGACTTGTTACAGAAGCACCAATCTTATCAGAGGAGTAAAAACATGGTAAATACTGAATACTGAATAGCAATGGAAATTCCAGGATTCCCCAGATACCAAGTACAATGCTTGTAAACCAAACTTTTCCTCTCTTATAAGTGATTATGATATTTGATGCTCAGAATATTTTGCATGAATTAAGCTAACCACAACTCTCACCACCACAATAACAAACCCTGGGAAGTAGAACAAGATAATGAATGACTTGAGACCCCTGCATTGGAGAAAGTGTCTCAATGACATACAGGAGTCTTGTAAACTTCTGATACTCTCTGATACATAATACAGAATATGTGTACAACACACATTAAAATGACACAGGCTTGCTACTTCCTGTTCCCCAGAAAGAATCTTATTTTTATCACCATTCTTAAGCTCATTGAAAATTTATTTGTGTTCTCTCCTGAATAAAGGGCTATAATACTCCAATCTCTATTTTCTTAATAACTACACTCTCCTGAAAAGTATGTACCTACCTAGAAACTGAGAAGATAATGCATGGTTGGATAAGTGGAGAAAGGTGGATATTTATATTCCCTTACTTGGAAATGATTAAATGTGACATTAACTGACTTTCTCCTGTTGAATATTCTACCTTTAAAATACATGGATAATATCCCATATTAATTATTGAGCCTGTTGATCAAGGCAAGAGAAGCAGCTGCCACTCACAGGTCGTGACTTTTGGTGTCATTCATAGGCATTTTGGAAGAGCTGGTGCCACAACCCACTTTGTGGCTGACCTAATAAACCTGGCACAATGATTCAACATAGATACTAACTTAGTTTGAGTGTGCACTTTTTTCAGCAAACTATGCCTTATACTCATCAAATACAATTTTTCATGAAATGTCATTAAGGTTGCACTTGCTTCTAAAACTACAGAAGGATGAACTTTCTAATAGACTTGATGACTTCAGACAAAATGTCCCCCAAACTGTAATTCTATAATCACTGTGTTTCTTTACTGATTAAAACATGCCTACTCTGAACTGTCAGGAGTCGGTTTTTAAACATCAATGTAGCTTGAGTGCAATGTAATGGTTGACCAAATTCATACACACCTTAATTAAGAAGTGTGCATGATTTCCTCAGTGTGTATGCCCAGAAGTGGGATTGCTGGGTCATATGGCAGTTCTATTTCCAGTTTTTTAAGAAATCTCCACACTGTTCTCCATAGCGGCTGTACTAGTTTGCATTCCCACCAACAGTGTAAGAGGGTTCCCTTTTCTCCACACCCTCTCCAGCATTTATTGCTTGTAGACTTTTGGATAGCAGCCATCCTGACTGGCGAGTAATGGTACCTCATTGTGGTTTTGATTTGCATTTCTCTAATAATGAGTGATGTTGAGCATCTTTTCATGTGTTTGTTAGCCATCTGTATGTCTTCTTTGGAGAAATGTCTGTTTAGTTCTTTGGCCCATTCACACTGAGGAAACCAGATCTGAAAGAGACACGTGCACCCCAATGTTCATCGCAGCACTGTTTATAATAGCCAGGACATGGAAGCAACCTAGATGCCCATCAGCAGATGAATGGATAAGGAAGCTGTGGTACATATACACCATGGAATATTACTCAGCCGTTAAAAAGAATTCATTTGAATCAGTCCTAATGAGATGGATGAAACTGGAGCCCCTTATACAGAGTGAAGTAAGCCAGAAAGATAAAGAACATTACAGCATACTAACACATATATATGGAATTTAGAAAGATGGTAACGATAACCCTATATGCAAAACAGAAAAAGAGACACAGAAATACAGAACAGACTTTTGAACTCTGTGGGAGAATGTGAGGGTGGGATATTTCAAAAGAACAGCATGTATACTGTCTATGGTGAAACAGATCACCAGCCCAGGTGGGATGCATGAGACAAGTGCTCGGGCCTGGTGCACTGGGAAGACCCAGAGGAATCGGGTGGAGAGGGAGATGGGAGGGGGGATTGGGATGGGGAATACGTGTAAATCTATGGCTGATTCATATCAATGTATGACAAATAAATAAATAAATAAAAATTAAAAAAAAAAAAAAGAAGTGTGCATGAAAATAATAGTCTGGAAAAGGTTTTGTTATTGGCTAGAGAATCAAATCCTTAGGTGCTAAGGTGTCTGACTGCCATTCTATTCTCCTTACAGCATGAGCTATGGTATGTAGAGCAGAGTGACTCACTCATGGTAGGTGTCCCAGACACTAGTAATGGTGCTGGGGTGATATCAGCTCCAAACACTCATCTCATGCATTTCTCATCTCTGTAATATGTGTGGCTGAAGACACAAATAATTTCCTTAAAGAAATACATCTTGTATGAGAGAGGTGAAACCTGAATTTTGATTGATCATTAAAGTACTTTATAATGTTCCTAAACTACTTCATAATCTATTTTATTACCTCTAAAGTAGGACCTCATAAAAAAAACAAAACTAGATCTTTCCAGGGTATGGAACGACAGAAATTCACACTGTTGATGCAAACTGGTATAATCTCTTTGGAAAACTCCTTAGTAATATTTATTGAAGTTTAAAATACACATACTCAATGGCCTGGCAGTTTTATTTCTAGATATATACTCAGCCAAAGTGTATGCTTGTGCGTGTGTATTCATATATAGAAATCTATTCCTTTTCCTTTCTTTTCCCCTAATGACACCTCTTAGCATAGCTCAAAGTGGAGACTATGCAGATACCCATTAACAGTAAGTTCGTTGAATACCCAGTGGAGAACAGTAAGAATGATTGTGCTACAACCGCACAATAATATGGATATATATGAAACACAATATTGAATGAAAGAAGTAAGGCATAGAAGAAAACATATTGTATAGACTCTTTTTAAAAAATTTATTTATTTTAGTTGGAGGATAATTACTTTACACTATTTTGATGGTTTTGGCCGTACATTAACGTGAATCAGCCTTAGGTACACACATGTCCTCCCATCCCGAGCCCCCCTCCCACCTCCCTCCCCATCCCATCCCTCCCGGCTGTTCCAGAGCATCAGCTTTGGGTGCCCTGAGTCATGATTCACACTTGCACTGGTCAGCTATTTTACATATGGCAATGTGTATGTTTCAATGCTATTCTCTCAGAGTCCCTTCCTTTCTCCCACTAAGTCCAAAAGTCTGTTCTCTACATCTGAGTTCCATTTACATGAAGTATAAAAATAGGCATAATTAGTTTATACTGTTAGAAGTCAGGACAATGGTTACTGCCTTCCTGAGGGATGGGAGGAGGGGGTGGAGGTAGCAACTCCCATAGTGACTGAGTGGAAGCCTCTGGGGATTTGCAATCTGAGCAGGGGTTTCATGAGTGTGTTTAGCGGTGACAATTCAGGTTTACATTTATGCGATGTTTATCACATTTTGAAGTTAAAAATAAAAATGACAATGGCAACAAAAAATAGGTTGTTATTGTGAACAGTAGAGAATATGTTCTCTTGCTATGCATAAATATTACTATGTATGGGTCATGACAATGACTCAAGTCTCTCAAACTCATTGTAATGAAAAAGAAGTTTATTTTTTACCAATCAAAAAATTAATTAGGCAATTATTTGACTATTACCTGGGATTTGAGTTGTATCTATGTGGGTGTTATGGACCATTCAGATCTTGAGATAAAGTAAAAAAAGCACTGATCAGACAGTGGAGCTAAGGATTTTTTTGTCTCCATTTCAGAGGAAGCAGGTAGTGTTCCAGCCTCAGTCTGAGTCAGAGAGGGAAGGTCAGCAGGATTCTACAGGTGAATTATCGTGTGCTTCACATGTTAATGTCATGTTCATCTTCTCTTGCTTCCATCCTTCTTCCACACCAACTACCCTCTTGGGCAGTTACCAGTAACACTTTCATAAATGAAACAGAAATCCAATAGCATCACTCTCTTGCTTCAAACCACCCAATGTTGCTTATGTTCAGGCTCTGACCGCGTTCCTCCAAACCTTTCCTCCTTGCTCCCTCCCTCTAGTCTTACTGGCACTTACTTTAGATCTCTTGAACCAGTGGGACTATTTCTATCTCTAGACCAATGCACAGTGAGTTTCATCCTCTGGAAATGCTCTTTCTACAGCCCTCCCTGAGCCTTCGTTCTTAGTCACCGCCTGCTCTGATGTCAGTGTCACAGTGACCCTGCGTCACTCTCATCTCTCATCTCTTGCACATTAAAAAGAAAATACTAGGTAAAATCATCTTCATTTTTCAGTTTTTATTACCTGCATCCTTCAACTCTCTACACTCTAATAAAACAAAGATAAAGGAAGCTCTCTTTTGTATCACGTTGTATCTCAAGGCCAGAATAGTTAGCACATCATGAGTGCTCAGTATAAATTTGTTAAATGTATAGATACAGAATAATAAAAGTGGTGAGAGCAAAATATTTCTGCTATTCGCCCTTCTGGGATTCTTCTATGATAATTATTTGAATTTCTGAAGTTTTTAGACTCCTGGAATCTTATAAGATTAAATCCTCATGTCCTTAATTGTCTAGCACCCATATATCAAATATACCAGGTAGGGTTACTCTCTGCTTTTCCCTTAATATACTTTTGCTCATGGGAGGCAATGACAGGCCTCAAGCAAAAGCACTCCCAGACAGAAGAATCGGGTGTCATTAGCTGGAGGCTAACGGAAATAGGAAAGCCTTGGGCTATTACACAAACCCAGTGGGGGTTAAGTCTCCCAAATGTTAAAGGTCCATTAAAATTGCAGAATTGTGGTTGAATGAAATGTTTTTTTTGTTTTCTGTAAAAGCATTCTACAGAATTTACCTCATTTCTCACTGAACACTCTTTTATAAGTGACTTAGACATTTAAAAATGCAGAGAATATAAAATGCCATGGTCTTGCTGTCTTGACTTTCTATCATGCTTTGTCTGTATTGACTATTCAGCATTGATTTGCTGGATGACCAATTGCATTCTTTGTTTTTGGCTTGCAAGTATTGATTAAATACTTCATTTTAAATGACTAGCTTACACAAAAGCTATAGAGTGAGCCAGGACCCAGAAACCGATATTCTGCCTTCGTCTGTTTATATAAGCTGTGTTGTCAAGCTAGAGTCACAGAACTCCTTGGGACTCTGCTCTGCCATAACACAAATTTTTCATTGTGTCAGGGTATTTACCGCTGAATGCAGTAGTATGTTTTTGCATAACTCACAGGTGAAATAGCATTGTCTGTGAAGTGAATGGCCACATTGGTAGCATGGAAAGGTGGTACTGGCATTTGCCCTGGACAATCTTTGTGCTTAGAGATAAACTTTTGGGCCATTTAAATTCATTGGTGCGCTGCTGTTTCTAGCATCACCTTGGACTACTGGTGATTTTAGTGCTCATCATTCACAAGGAAACTGGTCATTTTCAGGTTAGAATGTCCTCAGCAGAATGTTGCCTTCTCTGAGTGGGTGCTAAAGGAGTGAGTATGCGCTGGCCCCATGTCCCTTTACTGTCCCATCTGTACTACTGTGCAGAACTGAATGGGGATATTAGACTTTCCTGAATGGTTGGGATAAAACAACAACTCATGTGCTTATAGTGAATTACTATGTGTCAGTCTGTTTTAAGAGATTTCTATTCATTAACTTATTTAATTTTCAAAACAACCCTATAAATAGGTGTTATTATTATTCCAATGTTAGAGTTGAGCAAACAGATGGAGAGAAAGGTTAATAACTTCTAGCAATTTTAAGACAGTTCTCAAGGTGGCTGCTCCCGAGCTTGAAAAGTGTTAGTCGCTCAGTCATGTCTCACTCTCTGTGACCCCATGGACTGTAGCTTGCCAGTCTCCTCTGTCCATGGGATTCTCCAGGCAAGAACACTGGAGTGGGTAGCCATTCCCTTTTCCAGGGGATCTTCCTTATCTGGGGATTGAACCCAGGTCTCCTGCATTAGAGGCTGATTCTTTACTATCAGAGCCACACAGTGGTGGCACTAGTGGTAAAGAACCCACTTGCCAGTGCAGCAGACACAGGAGACACAGGTTTAATCCCTGGGTTGGAAACATTCCCCTGGAGGAGGGCATGGCAACCCACTCCAGTATTCTTGCCTGGAGAATCCCCTGGACAGAAGAGTCTGGTGGGCTATAGTCCATAGCATCACAAAGATTCAGACACAACTGAAGCGACTTAGCATGCATACATGCATGCATTTAAAAAATATGCCCTAGTGATTTTATTTTAAAATATCCAAGTGATCTTATTGTGTAGCCAGGGTGGAGAACCAGTGGTCTAGAATCACATCCTGTGAAGCTCTTGGAAATACAGCCTGTGGTAGCAATTGATATGTAAAGTCCTGTTCAGTGGGTCAGGGATTGGGAGTGACTGGTGCTTCACCTCTGGTCGATAGCCTTAGATATGGTCACTGCTATGAGCCCTACTCTGGGTAGGTTGAGTATATACCCCTTAGTTATTTCATCCAGATGATTCAGAGATACATACAAATGAGACACTTCAGAAGGACATGCTTTAATTTCCTGAGACAGTACATTTTAAAACTTTAAGGAAGGAGAACATATTTTCTTAGCTATAGTGTAAAGTGAAAGGCAAGCTCTCCACAATGTAATCAGTGCTCACATTATTATGTAGTGATTGAGTCCCCTGCTTGGTAATTGTGCCCCTTGGGTTTAGCTAAGGCGTATGCCTTCTACAAGCCATTGTCTTAGCTACACAAGTACCTTGAGAGAAAATTTAAAATAATACTTGCAATAATATGTGTAAATCATTGATTAAAATTGTTCTTTAGCAAAGATTCATACATCTTCCCATTCTGTGTGTCTGAGTTGAGTTGAGGAGAAAAGTTGATTTTATTATTTCAGTTTGTATAGTCATATATATTAATGCACATCTCCATGTGCTTTGGGGCTTCCCAGGTGGCTCAGTGGTAAAGAATCCACCCACCAGTGCAGAAGATGCCAAAGACATGGGTTCTATCCCTGGGTCGGGAAGATCCCACAGAGAGGAAATTGCAACTGACTCCAGTATTCTCGACTGGAGGATTCCATGGACAGTAGGCCCTGGTGGGCTATAGTTAATAGGGTCACAAAGACTTGGACATGACTGGGCAACTGAGCACACATGCCATGGGCTTTCATACGTGCATACTCTAAACATATATTTACCTTTGTCATTTTACTATGAATTAGGGTAAGCTTTGGATTACCTTCCAGTTTTATTTGTGTCTTAACCATTGCTTATAAAAGCAAGTCATATGTTTGCAAGCTAAAATCCTCTCTGCCTGTAACACATATTAATCCTATGAGGCTTAGTAAATGGATGGAGCTGAAAAAATATTTTCTTTGGTATTTGAAATATTAGTTTTTGAAGTCCTGCTTCCCCTCCCCCCCACATTGATAGAGAAATGTTGGTTTTGTAATAAAATTAGTGTGAGGGGTGTGTGTACTTTGTTTAGATTTGCTTTCTTTTAGGGTCTCTGTTATAAATTAGCTTCAGGAAGATGAAAAGCCAAGTGTGGTCTAGTTTGTTGAGTGAAAGCCACAGCTGTGAAAGAAAGCCTGAGGATGTGGAGGGAAGCGAGCCAGCAGCTGTGGAGTGAGCTACCAGATAGGGACTCATAGAGACTGTCTTGTTGGGGCCGATGCCCTTCCGAGAGCCTGATGAATGTGAGGTAGGGAAAAGGATGAAACACCAGCGAGAGGACGTCTGAGTTACAGCTCTCTGTTTTAAGTCACAGAGTAGACTGGTTTATTAAAAGAAGAATATTCTCCACGTTTAGGAATGAATTTTGAAGCACGTAAAGGATATTTGAGGGGAAAATCTTAAGTCCCAAAGCATATTTCTATCATTAATGGAAGTGAAAAACCTTCAGATGGTTCTCAACAGGGCAGCCGAAGAGATGTGCATGGTGCCTGGCACATCGCAAGTACTTAAATGAACTTTTGGGCAAATAGATTAGAAATGTAGAGGGCCTTATCATATATATATATATATATATTTCAGTTTTTGGTAGGTTGAGAGGAGTTACGTTTATCGGTACAGAGTTTCTGTGTTTTAGCTAAAAAAGCCAAAGACCAAGAATCTGATGTTTTGCAAAACTGTGTCTGAAATTAACAAGACTTAATGGAGAAAACGGACTGAGGGTGAGAGGTGCCCAGTCACGCTAGCACCACTTTGTGACTAGAGCACTAAGTTAGCATTGATGCCTTGGGAGACAGCAGACTACTCAGGCAGGCAGTTCAATACAGCTAGAGGCTGTCCCAGAGGAGCCTAAAATGTACAGAAAAAATCTAGTGGAAAGTCTGGCAACTCCTTAATTAGCAACAGGCTGGCAGGTAGATGGAAGCAGAGATCTTGAGCAATGGGGGTCCTTTGAAGGTGAGTTTGGGGTGTGCAGAATGTCAAGAGGATAAGCTAAAGGACTCTGGAATGTTCCTCTCTGGGGAGGGCTTATTTCAATTTTATGAAAATGGGGCTGAAAGAGTTTCTGCTGCATGAGCAGCCATGGACTGAGGGCTCTCTCCTTCACTCTTGAAGGTTTTATTTCTATTCCTGCTTTTTTGGCTTCCGTCACCTAGAAAAATTACATATGAACCAGATTGCCTCCACATTATACTGACATTTCTCTATTTCCCAATTCTTCATGAGCTAATCGATATTGTAGAAATGAAGCAGGAGGGAAGGAGGCAAGGCACAACCTTTGAAAGAATGACATAGCCACGTGTGTGTGTTCTCATTTGCTCAGTCGTGTCTGACTCTTTGAGACTCCATGACTGTAGCCCACCAGGCTCCTCTATCCATGGAATGTTCCAGGCAACAGTATTGGAGTGGGCTGCCATTTCCTCCTCCAGGGGATCTTCTTGACCCAGAATTGGACTTGAGACTCTTGTGTCTCCTGCATTGGCAGGTGGATTCTTTGCCACTGTGTCACCTGGGAAGCCCTTAGGACATGGCAAAAGCTGATTAGAACCAAATGGACCCAAGATGACGGATGAGTCAACTTCCACTAGGCCTTGAGCCTCAGTATATGTTCACTGTAGCACATCTGGGTTTTGGCTCAATCAGAGGTGCATGGTTTCAGCAAAATACTCTATAGTAGAACAGATTGTTTAGTGATTTGGAATTTTGTGAAGAATGAAGTTAACTATATTAGATCTATGAGGATCTTAGTAGCCATATAACAAGTCTAATTTTACAAATGTAAAAGCAGAGAATTAGAGAAATCACATCCTTTGTGGTAGGGCCTATAATAATTCAATATTTACCAAGTTAAAATAATTTAAAAAGCTCTAATATGGGGAGTATTTTGTAAATTTATGTTAGATGAAAGAAATAAAATAGAATTTTAAGAAGCCATCTCATTTGGCAGCAATTAATAGTACTATTATACCACCCACAAATATTCTGCTTTTCTGAGTGCTTTATGGAGGATGAAAGCAAACATTGCACTGGACAAAAGTAAACAGGCAAGGAAGATTTTATTCAAGGCTATAGGGAAAAAAGGCTGCAAGTCTGTCTGAGTTCACCTCTGTGGAAGCAAAGCACTGGAGAGTTTTGATGAGCTGGAGGGAGGAGACTAGAAGGCCATTTGTGTTTACTAGTTGGATTCAGCCAGACAAAAAGTAAGCTTTCTCTTATCCTTGTGATAGGAAATAACCCACAAGTCACAAACAGGAGATAGTTAAAAGCAAACAAGCAAACAAAAAGCAAAAATAATTAAATTTGCATTCATATTATTATTATGAAATTGTTAGTAGCATTAAAAGTAGAAGGTAGAAAGAAGAGTAAAAACATATAGACACTTTAAATAAAAAAGGACAGCATTTCTCCAAAGTTATGTATTTCCATATAAATATACATTTATAATAGTATCATGTGGCAATTTATAATTTTATATCCCCAAAGTTTATGTTCGTCTAGTCAGTTCCTTTTCAAATCCTATTTCTACAGACATCTAATATCTTGCCCCCTGTTTACTTCCTTTCCCCCCAACAAAATGTGGACACACTCTTCTTTGACTTCTCCTGGGCATCACATACACAGGGCAGTTGTGTGTAGCAGATGACCCACATTGAATGCTTGAGGGCAGTGGAGAAGGGCTTTAGCACATCAAGCCTTCAACCTACAATCACAGACTAGCATCCCCCGCCTCAAAGTCCCTTGGCCACCTTAGCCATATCTTCCACCAGGCGTTTCTCATAGATTGTTTCTTCATTTTGGGCAATTGCTTCATGCCAGTCTCTTAGTTCTCTATAGATCTTTATCCTTATCTTTGACCTTTTCTGAATCCATTCAGTTCAATCACTCATTCATGTCCTACTCTTTGCGACTCCATGGACTGCAGCTCTCCAGGCTTCCCTGTCCATCACCAACTCCCAGAGCTTATTTAAACTCATGTTCATTGAGTCAGTGATGCCATCCAACCATCTCATCCTTTTTGGTCCCCTTCTCCTCTGGCCTTCAATCCTTCCCAGCATCATGGTCTTTTCCAATGAGTCAGTTCTTAGCATCAGGTGGCCAAAATATTGGAGTTTCAGCTTCAACATCAGTCCTTCCAATGAACACCCAGGACTGATCTCCTTTAGGATGAACTGGTTGGATCTCCTTTCAGTCCAAGGGACTCTCAAGAGTCTTCTCCAACACCACAGTTCAAAAGCATCAATTCTTCGGCGCTCAGCTTTCTTTATAGTCAAACTCTCACATTCATACATGACTACTGAAAAAACCATAGCTTTGACTAGACGGACCTTTTTTGGCAAAGTAATGTCTCTACTTTTTAATATGCTGTCTAGGTTGGTTATAGCTTTTCTTCCAAGGAATACCTTTTCTGAATACCTTCATTCTTTTTCTACAAATTTGTTTATTAGACTCCAGATTTTTGTAATGCAAAACAATTTAGCTTTCTTTTGCTTTATTTCTCTATCCTCAGGAGTGTGCCCTGAGGCTGTCTTTCTATTAGCAAAATAGTTTGTTGGTTTTCTTTCTAAAAGGAGAATAAAAATCTTTTTTTCTTTCTATATATGAATAGACATCAAGTGTTTTGGACAGTCTTCACAAGCGTGTGCGTGCAAACGAACTCCCATTGACAATACTGATTTATATTTCCCTGGTTCTCTCTTCTTTTCTCAGATGGAGTCCTGCTGCTACTTCAAATCCCCCCTTTTATTATCTAGTCTCCTGTGCTGTTGATATATCAAAGTATAAATGCTGTTCTGTGATTTGGAATCCTAATTGTCAAAGTTCTATGCTAAAGCAAGACTTGCTTTTGCTGAAGGGAGGAGAATGTCCCCCATCCTTATTGTATTGCAGTCTGTTAGAAAGCGATCAGAGGAGAACAGCCATGATCCTCAGTACCTTCCTGAGAGCTTGGAGAAGGTAGTCATCAGTAATTCATCTATAGCAGTCTGTTCCCTGAGACTTCCTTGGAGCTGGATCTGATACACACCTGAGCGCCAGCCTCTGGTCCAGACATGTCCCTCTCTGCCGACTGCTCACTCTGGTGGTAGCTCCAGCTGGTTGTGATTCTCTCCTTCCTTCAGGTACAATATTCCAGGAAGCTTTTCAAATGCTCTTAGGAGTAAGATCTGACTATGCTACCCTACTCTGTCCTAACAGTTTATTAGAGAGGACTGAAAATGTCTGAGTATTAATGGTGGGTAACCTTACAGATGGAGGCTTCCCACGTGGCTCAGTGGTATAGAATCTGCCTGCAATGCAGGAGCCACAGGAGTCGAGGGTTTGATCCCTGGGTCAGGAAGATCCCCAGCAGGAGGGCATGGCTCCAGTATTCTTGCCTGGAGAATCCCATGAACAGAGGGGCCTGGTGGGCTACAGTTCACAGGTCCCAAAGGGTCAGACAGAACTAAAGTGACTTAGCATGCAACTGCACAGATAGGAAAAAAATATATAAACACCTTAAGAGTTGTAATGTTTAAGTAATAAGATCATGAATAATTTTAATGGTTTATGCTTTTCTTTATTTTTCATACTTTTATGTTGACCATGTGCCACTTTTATAATCAAAATAGTTAAAACTTATAATAGGTACTTGAAGTACATTATAATTTGAGAGATAGATGATATTCCCTTACATGTAAGAACAATCAGCCTGTATAATTATCCTAATTACTTGCACAGAGGCTTTGTGAATATTTATGGTTGCCTTTATCTAAAGGATTTTTTTTTTCTTTACAATTTTTGAGCACAGATTTATCCAGGTAAAATTACAGAGAATTACTTATTCTGAAAAAAAAAAAAAAAACAAACTGGACAACAATTATCAAAACTCTTAGAGTTTTGTGCAGTATTTTAAGTCTACTGGAAGTGAAGTGAAGTGAAAGTTGTTCAGTTCTGTCTGACTCTTTGCGACTCCATGGACTATAGCCTGCCAGGCTCCTCTGTCCATGGAATTCTCCAGGCCAGAACACTGAAGTGCATAGCTGTTCCCTTCTCCAGGGGATCTTCCCAACCCAGGAATCAAACCCAGATCTCCCACACTGCAGGCAGATTCTTTATAGTCTGAGTCACCAGGAGAGCCCTAGATATTTTAAAAAGAAAGAAGAAATTTTACCCATTAAAATGAAAAACAAATGCTTTTCTTTAACCCGGGCATTCCTAAATTCATCCATTCTCTTACTCAGGAGTTGTTCCTTGACCTGCATTGGGAGTAACAGTTGGTTATCAGTATCTAATAGTGAACATCGGGATCTGAGCCTCCCAGAGGGAGGTGCTCATTGCTGAATTTCACATAGAGATGGTGGTCTCCATTCTCCTCCACTGAACAATAGCAAAGTTGATAAAGAAAAACAAGTAGCATCAGATGAGTGAGAGAATAAATCCACTTTCCCCTTGGATAAGGCAAGGCTATGATGGTGAGGTCAGTAATGACCCTTTGACCGCTAGCTATCCATTGTTTTGATGGCAGTGGCAGCTGTGATTTGAGAGTTTGTTAGAAACCTGCTGTTCATGTATTGAGGATCCACAGCCTCAGGAAACCCATTCAGTGGCCTGTATTAAAGACAAGAGTTCAGTTATCATCTAATGATATAAAGACACTTCCTGGGAAATCAAGCCTCAGGAATTCAAGAAGGATGTCCTCAGAGTGGCCAAATGGGGCTTGAAGTCTTATTCATTTTATTGTTAAAAGTTGATGACCTTATTTTGTATCCCAAGCTGAGGATGTGAGAGATTTGGGTTAGACTGAGGTTAGGGTAGGGGTTTCCCAGGTGGCGCTAGTGGTAAAGAAACTGCCTGTCAATGCAGGAGACATAAAAGATGCCAGTTCGATCCCTGGGTCAGGAAGATCCCCTGGGGGAGGGCATGGCAGCCCACCTCAGTGTTCTTGCCTGGAGAATCCCCACGGACAGAGTAACCTGGCAGATTGCAGTCCACGGGGTCGCAGAGTCGGACATGACTGAAGCGATTGCACATGTGTGCACAGGGGCAGTGTAGAGGTTAAACCCTGCGTACACTCTGGAAACAGAAACACCTTGACTCACTCTATTTCAATTCTTCTAACCGAGAGTTATTTATTGTCCCTGAGCCTCAGTTCATTCATTTGCATAAAAATGAGGACAGTAAAAATAGTACCTATCTCAGTGAGTAGCTGTAATAAATAAATGAGTTCATTATTTAAAACAAGTGTTTTAATTATTGCAGTATAGTAAAAGTTCGATAAACAGTAGCTATTACTGTGAAGTTACAGACTTTCCCAGGTATTTTGAAGGCAATTTAAGAAAAGCAGGTGCAACTAACGCAGTGCTCTGTATACAAAGAAATAATCATTTAACTGAAATAGTTGTGAGATGGGAGCAACTGTGGGATGTAGAAGAGGATCCCCATGTGAAATATAACAAGGATGATGGAGGAAAAACAGCACCAGGCAGAAATGTGGTATTTGATGTAGGCCTTTTGAGACTTTGGGATGTCAACTAATCTATTAGCCATTCTATCTACATATGCTTTTTATGCATCTTGCTATCTAAGCATTCCTCTTCCTTAACAAAATGTCACATTATCTGTCTATTCGATAAATATATATCTAAAACAATATAGGTTTTTATACCCTATTGGGAAAGTGTACCTCAAACCATATGTAATTTAGTCAGAGAATAAAGTATGTCCAAATTGGGACACACACACAAACGCCAGGAGAGAGGGAGAGATACAGAGGAACAGAGAGAGCTGCTTCTCTTTATCATCTAGCTCTCTGGCATTCTTATCAATCGAAAAGAAGAAAAGTAGAAAAAGCACGGTTTCCATATGTGGTGGACATTTTAACCTCTTGAAAGGTCAGTTCCTGTGGTCATAGTACTATTGCAACTATACTTCTCTTCCTTGGAAATGCAATATGAGTTTTAGAATTTACATCATCCTTGTTGAAAGATGAATGAGGAAAATCATAAAAATGAGAAGAGCTCTAACTCAAAAATTTCCCTCTAAAACTCAACATGATTGAAAATATTTTTATATTTGCCACTTATTTTCACTTGTGGTGGATGGTCTGTTGTATGTGCTCTTTATATGAGTGTTATCCATTTGCTGTCATATAGATTGCAAGTATTGTTCCCAGATAGATGGGTACTTTTTATTTTGCTTCTTGGTGTATGAATATTAAGCTTTTCTAACACTGTTGTACAATCTAGTGGTTTCCTTTTAATTTTTGCCTTATAGTATTATACTTAAAAAAGCTTTTCATTCTCACTCCCGTTTCATCCTCATCTACATTTCCTTCAGCCTTTCCATTTAGAAACAGTGGTAGTTCTCCATTTCAAGTGAGCCTTTACATTCCTTAATATCTTTGATAGTTTTCTACATAAATGCCACATAAATTTGTCCTGTGATTCCCAGGCATCTGAAATACTTTCTTGTTTAGGGAATAGTAATTTATTTCTGTGATTTTTAAAATGTGTTATTTCAGCTATAAAAGTGTGGAAATATCTATGTATGTTTTTTAAACAGGCGCTTTTAGTGAGCTCTCTATTCAAATAATTTTTTCATTGATCATCCAGGTCTTTCTCGAAGGACACTCGTCTCATATGTAAATATTGGAAACTTTGCCTTTAACTTTTTATTTCTTTTTCCTTGTTTCTTTTTTTGGAATTGAAGAAAATGGCTACAACTTTTCACTCTAGTTGCTTTACTTGACTAACTACCCCCTACTTGGAAATATTTTGAAATCGTTTTTATCTTAGGAAGTGCATATGAAGACTGTCTGAAGGCTTGAATATCTCAGAATATCTTTCTTTGCCTTTGAACATCAGTATAAATGTGGTTGGTAGCAGAATCTCAGGTCACAACTTTTGGCCCTTAAATTAATGTAGATCTAGCCTCAGTTCCTCTGCTATTATCTGGTGCAGAGGCATCACAGGGCAGCCTGAGCTTGTTTTTGATCAGTAACATCAGTACAACAGAAGAAGCTATTTTTTTCTTATATCACCTATGACATTAAGAGTCTTTAGACTTTTTGCCCTTTATCCCTTTAAGAAAATAGACTCTTAAGGAGATCTTTAGAAGTAAAGACTATGGAGTACTTCTATCTATGACATGCCAACTCATCTCCTCATCCTTTGTCTGCTTGTGATGTGGTTAAACTGTCCAGAGAGCTGTGATGAAAATAATGACATACTGAGACTTTAATTATATTCCATGACCCATAAGTGCTTTAAAATTATTTTCTAATTTATTTTGCTTCTGATGTTGATTCTTTACCCATGACACTATACAAGGGTGCATATGCAAATATAATGAATTTCTGTCTGCTTTTTAATGAAGGTTTTTAATAAGATTAAGAGTTAAGACATAGTCAAGCTCTATGATTAGGGCAAAGATCTTCCAGTGATTCTACATATATTGAACAAAGTGTTGCTCTTCTCTAGCTACCTTCTGGAGGATGCACTGGGCAGCATGGTTTCACAGCTTCTCAGAATAATCCCTGAGTAAACTTCTCAGACCTCACCATCTAGAGTATTACAAGGAAAATGCCAAATAAATTGGATAATTTTTGCTAACTTGTCTTTGAAATAGTATAATACACTGCTAGTATAAACAATATAAAGCCATATACTCTCTTGATAATAAACAATATAAAACATTATCTTTTGGGATAATGTGGTTGGCATATTATGATTATTTTTGTTTTTGTGGTGAGCCCACTAATCTGTGTAATCCAGGGAGAGGAGCATCCAGATAATGAAGCCAAGTTGGACCTTGTACCCCAACACAGAGTTAAATCTCAGAGACACAGTTTTGGGTGGAGTTGAAAAGAATAACTTTATTGCTTTTCCAGGCAAAGGGGACCAAAGTGGGCTGATGCCCTCAAAACTGTCCTGACCTAGAGCAGGTAGTGAGGAGTTTTATAGTAATGATTCGAAGAGAGTGTGAACAGCTCTTGGATATTCTTCTGACTAATGGTGAGTAAGTGGGAGTCAGCATATTAACCTTCTGTTCTAATCAGTTTGGCATCTACATGCTTGTGGGTAGCACACAGTTAACTTCCACCTGTTTGAGGTTTCATTGTCTGCAAAATAGCTCAAAGATATTATTATATATAAATATATACCGTGAGTGGGGACCAGGGTCCTGCCCCAGGGCTGCACTATTGTTTCTTTTCTTTTTTTCCAGTTTTATTTATTTATTTATTTTTTTACTTTACAATATTGTATTGGTTTTCCCATTAATAGACTTGAATCTGCCATGGGTGTGCATGTGTTCCCCATCCTGAACCCCCCTCCCACCTCCTTCCCCATCCCATCCCTCAGGATCATCCCAGTGCACCAGCCCCGAGCACCCTGTATCATGCATCAAACCTGGACTGGTGATTCATTTCACATATGATAATTTACATGTTTCAATGCCATTCTCCCATATCATCCCACCCTCACCCTCTCCCACAGAGTCCAAAAGACTGTTCTATACATCTGTGTCTCTTTTGCTGTCTCACATACAGAGTTATCATTACTATCTTTCTAAATTCCATATATTTGATTTAGTATACTGTATTAGTACTTTTCTTTCTGACTTACTTCACTCTGTATAATAGGCTCCAGTTTCATCCATTTCATCAGAACTGATTCAAATGTATTCTTTTTAATGGCTGAGTAATATTCCATTGTGTATACGTACCACAGCTTTCTTATCCATTCATCTGCTGATGGACATCTAGCTTGCTTCCATATCCTGGCTATTATAAACAGTGCTGTGATGAACATTGGGGTACATGTGTCTCTTTCAATTCTGGTTTCCTCAGTGTGTATGCGCAGGAATGGGATTGTTGGGTCATATGGCAGTTCTATTTCCAGTTTTTTAAGGAATCTCCACACTGTTCTCCATAGTGGCTATACTAGTTTGCATTACCACCAACAGTGTAAGAGGGTTCCCTTTTCTCCACACCCTCTCCAGCATTTATTGCTTATAGACTTTTGGATAGCAGCCATTTTGACTGGCATGAAATGGTACCTCATTGTGGTTTTGATTTGCATTTCTCTGAAAGTGAGTGATGTTGAGCATATTTTCATGTGTTTGTTAGCCATCTGTATGTCTTCTTTGGAGAAATGTCTTTTAGTTCTTTGGCCCATTTTTTGATTGGGTCATTTTATTTTTCCGGAATTGAGTTCCAGGAGTTACTTGCATATTTTTGAGATTAATTCTTTGTCTGTTTCTTCATTTGCTATTATTTTCTCCCATTCTGAAGGCTGTCTTTTCACCTTGCTTATAGTTTCCTTTGTTGTGCAGAAGCTTTTAATTTTAATTAGGTCCAATTTGTTTATTTTTGCTTTTATTTCCAATATTCTGGGAGGTGGGTCACAGATGATCCTGCTGTGGTTTATGTCAGATAGTGTTTTGCCTATGCTTTTTTCTAGGAGTTTTATAGTTTCTGATCTTATGTTTAGATCTTTAATCCATTTTGAGTTTATTTTTGTGTATGGTGTTAGAAAGTGTTCTAGTTTCATTCTTTTCCAAGTGGTTGACCAGTTTTCCCAGCACCACTTGTTAAAGAGGTTGTCTTCTCCATTGTATATTCTTGCCCCCTTTGTTAAAGATAAGATGTCCATAGATTCGTGGATTTATCTCTGGGCTTTCTATTGTGTTCCATTGATCTATATTTCTGTCTTTGTGCCAGTACCATACTGTCTTGATGACTGTAGCTTTGTAGTGGAGACTGAAGTCGTGCAGGTTGATTCCTCCAGTTCCATTCTTCTTTCTCAAGATTACTTTGGCTATTCGAGGTTTTTTGTATTTCCATACAATTTGTGAAATTATTTGTTCTAGTTCTCTGAAAAACACCCTTGGTAGCTTGATAGGGATTGCATTGAGTCTATAGATTGCTTTGGGTAGTATACTCATTTTCACTATATTGATTCTTCCAATCCATGAACACAGTATATTTCTCCATTTATTTGTGTCCTCTTTGATTTCAGTGTTTTAGAAAACCAGTGTTTTATAGCTTTCTATACACAGGTGTTTTGTTTCTTTAGGTAGATATATTCCTAAGTATTTTATTTTTTTCATTGCAATGGTGAATGGAATTGTTGCCTTCATTTCTTTTTCTGTTTTCTCATTGTTAGTGTATAGGAATGCAAGGGATTTCTGTGTGTTGATTATATATCCTGCAACTTTACTATATTAATTGATTAGGTCTAGTAATTCTCTGGTGGAGTCTTTAGGGTTTTCTATGTAGAGGATCATGTCATCTGCAAACAGTGAGAGTTTTACTTCTTCTTTTCCAATCTGGATTCCTTTTATTTCTTTTTCTGCTCTGATTGCTGTGCCCCAAACTTCCAAAACTGTGTTGAATAGTAGTGGTGAGAATGGGCAACCTTGTCTTATTCCTGACTTTAGGGGAAATGCTTTCAATTTTTCACCATTGAGGATGTTTGCTGTGGGTTTGTCATATATAGCTTTTATTATGTTGAAGCATGTTCCTTGTATTCCTGATTTCTGGAAGGTTTTTTTAAAAATCATAAATGAATGTTGAATTTTGTTAAAGGCTTTCTCTGCATCTTTTGAGATAATCATATGGTTTTTATTTTTCAATTTGTTAATGTGGTGTATTACATTGATTGATTTGCAGATATTGAAGAATCCTTGCATCCCTGGGATAAAGCCCACTTGGTCATGATGTATGATCTGTTTAACATTTTGTTGGATTCTGTTTGCTAGAATTTTGTTAAGGATTTTTGCACCTATGTTCATCAGTGATATTGACCTGTAGCTTTCTTTTTTTGTGGCATCTTTGTCTGGTTTTGGTATTAGGGTGATGGCGGCCTCATAGAATGAGTTTGTAAGTTTACCTTCCTCTGCAATTTTCTGGAAGAGTTTGAGTAAGGCAGGTGTTAGCTCTTCTCTAAATTTTTGGTAGAATTCAGCTGTGAAGCCATCTGGTCCTGGGCTTTTGTTTGTTGGAATATTTCTGATTACAGTTTCGATTTCCATGCTTGTGATGGGTCTGTAAAGATCTTCCATTTCTTCCTGGTTCAGTTTTGGAAAGTTATACTTTTCTAAGAATTTGTCCAGTTCTTCCAAGTTGTCCATTTTATTTGCATATCATTGCTGATAATAGTCTCTTATGATCCTTTGTATTTCTGTGTTGTCTAATGTGATCTCTCCATTTTAATTTCTAATTTTGTTGATTTGATTTTTCTCCCTTTGTTTATTGATGAGTCTGGCTAATGGTTTGTCAATTTTATTTAACTTCTCAAGGAACCAGCTTTTGGCTTTGTTGATTTTTGCTATGGTCTCTTTTGTTTCTTTTGTATTTATTTCTGCCCTAATTTTTAAGATTTCTTTCCTTCTACTAACCCTGAGGTTCTTCATTTCTTCCTTTTCTAGTTGCTTTAGGTGTAGAGTTAGGTTATTTAATTGACTTTTTTCTTGTTTCTTGAGGTACACCTGTATTGTTTCTTTTGACTGTTTCTCCCTTGTTTCTGCCTCCTGTCCCTTCCCTAGCTAGCATCTGTTTGAACCTGCCTGTTGGAACTCAAGGAAAGTCATGGAAGCTGAATGAAGTCTATTTCCTATAATCAAAAAGTGGTGGACACAGAAAGGCTTTTGTGCCCAGGAACCCCAAAGGTTCCTACTCAGTTTCACTATAACCTTGAGTTCCAGAATTCATTCATACTGGTGGTAATGAATGTTCATCTAGGTTCTTGAAATCTGTCAAAGTTATCTCAAAATGAGTGCTCTGTGCTGTGTCATTTTCTCATGCAGATATTTTATCTAGAATCTTCTGCACTGGTCATATTAAAAAAAAAAAACAACAACAACTTGTGTCAAATTCTTTTGGTCTGCAAGTGAATATAAATTAATGTAATTCTGTAGCAACAAAGATTTATTTTGGATTGTTGCACCACATTGGATGCACCAAACCGTGCTGCTTGGTGCATCCTCCAGAAGGTAGCTAGAGAAGAGTCAGCACCTTGGTCCACAAATGTAGAATCACTGGAAGATCTTTGCCCTAAACAGAGAGTTTGAATATGTCTTGACTCTTAATCTTATTAAAAATCTTCATTAAAAATAATTTTGGATTGCATTCACATGTTCTTGGTGCAAGGCAGTGTATGTGTAGGAAGTAATCACATGGAATTCCTTTTTCTCAACAGCATGTACTACTTTGTGGTTGCAAGTTAAGGGGCCATGAATTTTAGACTTTCAGAGATTCAATTTATTTTTCTTTTTCTCTCTTAATTGAAATTACCACCACCTACAGTATCTCCTGGGGTTACTTTCCATTTAAGAATTGCTACCGAGTGGGACATAACTTCTTCAGGAACTCTCTTTCAGCTCATAAAAACTAAATATATAAGCCAATTCTGCCTTACAGGTTTCACTGCTAAGTTCTGAGGAATTTGGAAGAGAAAAATGAAAATCACCACAGTTCTAAAAAGTTGAACTAAGTTTTCCATTGTTTCTACCTTCCTTTTTTGATTGAATGTGGACATGTGTAGTCCCACTAGCTATCAAGTTTCTGTGAGATGATTGATTTTATTGATCCTGCCCTCCCAGCTTCACTCATTTTCTCCTGGGGCTCTGTCACTCTCAGTAGACATGTTGCTGCATTGAAATAATGGATGTGAACTAGTGTTAACTAATTACCTTCAGAATCCTCTGGATAATTTATTTTTCAAGGGAAACTCTCAAATAGGTGACTGCTATATCAAAGTTATTCTTGCTCTATATTGAGGAAGTTTGCTTCCCGGTGTGAACAAGTTCCCAATATATTCTATTCCAAGATATTCTACTACTCAGAGGGAGGTTCTGAGTAATAGAACCTCCTTCAGGGTCTTCTAACAATGCATTCAACAATACTTTTATCTCTGTGAGAGTTGATTATGTAAATCAGCCTTGTGCTAACACACACTTACAAAGCCAATAATTTCTTACTATTCTCTTGAAAGTGAAAGTTGCTCAGTTGTGTCCGACTCTTTGGACTATGGACTATACAGTCTGTGGAATTCTCCAGGCCAGAATACTGGAGTGGGCAACTGTTCATTTCTCCAGGGGATCTTCCCAACCCAGAGATCAAACCCAGGTCTCTTGCATTGCAGGTGGATTCTTTACCAGCTGAGCCACAAATTAGCCACTGGACCACCAGAGGAGTCCCACATTATTCTCTTACTATATTAGATTTTAGGGGTTTTAGAGAAGGCTCTCTCATCTTGAGGTAGGAGACAGTGAGCATCTAGGCTGGACTCAAGGTATTTATTAAGTAGAGTAAAATTCACACTTTGTTCTCACCCAGACACTCCAAAGACAAAGCTAGTGGTAAAAGATGAGCTCTGCTAAAGCAAAGTGATAAGATGCCCACTCCTGAGGTCAAGGAAGTCTTTCTTGTCCACACATGCAAAAAAAGACTTCTTAGAGATCACAAAGCGAGGGAGGCCCACCCCATAATAAATGTGGACTTGCACCCATAGGCCTCTATGGTGGGATCCACCTTAGCAAAAGAAGTTGCCCACACATCTTGGGGAAGATATATGGACCAGTCAGATGTGAAGAAAGAAACAATTGATAATTGGCCAGGGATAAACAAAGACCTGGATGGACTCTCCTATGTAAGTGATTTATATCACCTTCTTATTGTGTTCTTCCTCATCCAGGACACCCACTCCACTCTCTGGGTGTGTCTGTCTGCCTAGCTTTTGAGTTGGATAAACAAACTGTTTTCCTGTGTGCTCATTGAAAAGAGATACATTGAGACGTCTCAATGGATACTTTGGGATACAAAGAGATACATTGTGCTGTGTCTCTAATAACAAACTTTGTACCTGTTTTTACAGTTTTTGCCTCTTTGAAACATTCTTGCTTTCAAAACCAGGGGCGACAGCCAGCGTCACTTTGTTTCTAGCCTCTAGTCCTTGGTGGTCTAGTGGCTAAGACTCTGGATTTCTCTCCCTCTGAGATCAATCTGTGCTAGCTATCTTTCAGTATCCCCAGTAGCCTTAATGACTAAAGATATGTTATTTGTGGCAACGGGTTAACTCAGCAAACATGGGATGTCCAAATTCTGCATGTTCCAAATAAAGATTTGGTGCTTGCCAGGTTCTTGGAAGTTTAACCTCTAAATTCTTGGAATATTATGTCCAAACAGAATGTCTTGGTTATCTGTGAGCCTTGGACCATAGCTGATAGTCAATGCTATCAGCTTGTGATTCATAATGAGGTCTTTGACCCACATGGTAACAGCTTGACCTTTGGCAGTTAGCCACACTTAGATGAAAAACCATCAGAGAAAACTCTGCATGTTCATGTGAACTTCCCTGGTTGGCGGAACTCCCTGTGTATTATCACAGAGTATTACTGGGAGAATTAAGCACTGTTCACATGATTCCCTGCTAGAAGCTTGTACTTGATCTTTCCCGGATGCTACCCTAAATGTATTTTCTCATTGTTGACTTTTAATCTGTGGGTTTTTTTTTTTTTTTTTTTTTTGCAGTAATAAACTAACCATGAGTATAATGGCTTTGTTGAGTTCTGTGATTATTTGTAGTGAATCACTGACCCTGAAGATGGTCTTGTGGATCCATGGACTTATGTGCCATTTTATATTTAGGATAGAAAATATGCCTCAAGGTTTCTTTTAAAAACAAATTTTAAATGGGAAGGATAAAATATTAAGTCATTCTTACGGCAGTGTGAAATTTCCCACTGATTGGGTGAAGGAAAGCGTTCACTTACTCATTTAACAAAGATTTATTGAACAACTGTTCTAAGCCAGGATAGATGTGCAAGAATGCTGGGGACACTGCAAAAAACAAAATGGAAAAGTTTCCAGTTCTCATCAAGATTAGAAAAAGAAAAACTTATAAACAACAAGGAATGAAATATTTCCAGGCATATCAGTAAACAAAGTATGTCACAGTCATCAGCAACTGCAGACACCACAAAAGGTGAGTTGGTGAACCCTGAGGGAACTCAGGAAGGAAAGAACACCTGCCATCTAGCAGCCGTCAAACTGCAGTCACTCCCCATGGTTAGCCCTAAGAACTCAGGATGTGAAAACAAGATACTGGTCTCAGATAGCTGAGGTGCATATCAAAGGAATGATTTCAGTGAGACCAAACTCTTGCAACTTCCCATGTGTAGAAAGTGCTTCATTCCTTGACTTTGGATATCTTGCTGTTGTTGTTGTTTAGTTGCCAAGTTGCGTCCAACTCTTTGCAAGCCCAAGAACTGTAGCCTGCCAGGCTCCTCTGTCCGTGGGATTTCCCAGGCAAGAATACTGGAGTTGGTTGCCATTTACTTCTCCAGGAGATCTTCCTGACCAAGGGATCGGACCTGCATTTCCTGCATTGGCAGGCAGATTCTTTACCACTAGCATCACCTGGGAAGCCCTTGGAATATCTTGTTTTCTTTAATTAATAGTAATCCTTTGATATTCAGACTACATGCTCTTTGTTGCAAAACTTCCATATAACCTGGCTGCTCTCCTTGAATTCCCAGAGCAGTTCTCCCAGGGCCACTTGATGCTGTCTTCTGGGCTTGAAATCCTAAAAATTTCCATCAAATAAAGCATAACTCTCAACTTTTAGGTTGTGAATATTTCTTAAGTCTACAACAGTAGATAAGCAAATAACATAGTTTTGGTTGTGTTAAGTGTCATGGATGAAATTAAGGTGATGATAAGGAGAATACCCTGGTAAGTTCACTTTAAGTGAGAAAAGGCTTCTCTGAGAAAACATTTTCAAATGAGACCAGAAGATTAGAATGATCTACACATTTTAAGAGCGCTGGAAACAATCAACTGCAAATGCTTTAATCTGGGAAAGGACTTGCCTTGTTCCCTAAAGAGAAAGGTGGCTAGTATGATTGAAATGTTGTGACATTTGAAAATGGTGTGAGACAAGTTTAGAGAAGGAGTTAGCTACCTGGTGATGCTGTCCTCATAAGTGAAAGAAGTGTGTAGTTTAAGAGCAACAGGAAGGCATTAAGAATGTAGATAATATATTTCTACAGCTGCACTGAATGTTTGAGACCCTGTCAATTAAGCAAAACTCATTATCCTGGGAGGGTTTCTAATATTGTGCTGAGGGATTTGGGAGGGGAGCTAGGCTGTGAGAGATGGGGTCCATCTCTCCATGCTGACCTCTGTTGAAGCACTCTTCTTTTCATCTAGTCCTTGATTGTGACTCACCCAACCATTAAGACCCTATAGATGCCACCTCTCAAAGCTCTGCCTGTGTCTTTCTTGAAGACACAGGGCACTTTTGGTTGCTTTCCTGGGTTAGAATCTGCCTGCCAATGCAGGAGACACATGTTCGATCTCTGGGTCAGGAAGATTCCCTGAAGAAGGAAATGGCAACCCACTCCAGTCTTCTTGTCTGAAAAATCTCATGGACAGAGAAACCTGGCAGACTACAGTACACAGTGTTGCAGAGTTGAACACGACTGAGAGAATGTGCAAGCATGCAAGAAAGCTATTGGAATGTCATGGAACATTGCTTAACTATAGGCCACGAATAAAGGCATGAGACATGCCCACGCCCATTAGGTGGAAGAAAAATGTCACCATCCTTCTACTGATAAGATAATCCTAGTTTGACCTCATAGGGTCAGACACTGTCTCCTCTGATATGAAGGAGGAGCTAGTGAGAAAAGCCTCATGGCTACTCAAAGAAGGTGGTCTTCCCCCACTTTGCTTCCTTTGACTATAAAATTGTAGTGCACTCAAGCCTCGGGGAAAAGCTCCCTCCCCTGCCCTTTTGCATCTCTTGCACACATCCTATGTTAATAAACCTATTTCTTGCCATCACTTTGCCTCTCACTGAATTCCTTCTGCACTGAGACACAATGAACCTGAGCCTCAGTAAGTCAAGACATCAGGAGAATGATTCTAATGAAAAGATTGTGGGTTTGAGTCCCAAGCAGGGTTTTGTCCATGTTCAAGTCCCTGCACATGGGATCAAGTTCCAATCTGAGGTGAACAATTTCAGTTTGATGAAGATGGAGAGGAGGAGGACAGAATGACTAGTTCACCATTTGGTGTGGACTAACTCTGATTTCTCATGACAACCAGTACATGCACATTTGATAAATAGGAGACCACGTTTTAAAAAAAAATCTTACAAAAATGAACTTACTTACGAAACAGAAATAGACTCATAGACACAGAGAACAGACTTGTGATTGTCAAGGGGAAGGGGGTCGGGAAGGGATGGATTGGGAGTTTGGGATTAGCAGATGGAAACTGTTATGTATAGAATGGATAAACAACAAGGCCCTACTGTTCAGAAACTATAATCAATATCTTGTAATAAACCATGATGGAAAAGAACATGAAAAAAAAATATATATGTGTATTACTGAGTAACTTTGCTGAACACTTGCATGATCAGTTGTGTCTGACCATTTGCAGCCCCATGAACTGCAGCCCACTAGGCTCCTCTGTCCATGGAATTCTCTAGATAAGAATACTGGAGTGGGTTGCCATTTCTTCCTCAGGGGATCTTCCCCACCCAGGGATCAAACCTGCATCTCCTGCTGCTCCTGCATTGGCAGGCAGATTCTTTACCACTCAGCCACGTGAGAATTCCAAATTTAAGGCTGTCCAAGGTTTTAGTTGTGACATGTGGGATTTACTTCCCTGACTGGAGATTGAAGTCACCCCCCTGCACTAGGAGTACAGAGTCTTAACAGCTCCACCACCAGGGAAATCCATCTCTTTGCTGTACAGTAGAAATTAACACAACACTGTTAATCAACTATATTTCAATAGAATTAAAATAAATTTAAAAAATCAATTTGTGTACATCATTAGACAATATAGTTTCTTACTATTTTTCATTAAATTCAGAATATCTGGAATGTTCAAAATGATTCTACTAGGTTTCCTCTTTTCCCTTGGTTATTGCCCTGTATCTAATTTGATTCTTCTTTGATCTTTATGTAGGAAATTATATTTTCAGTAGTTTGTGGTATCCCCAAAGAAATTAGAATGAAGGACTGGGGTTGGGGGTGATTTTCTGAGAGTTAAAACAGGAAACCACTACATAACAAGTGGTAGAGTAAATTTATTATTCAGGGTGTATTCCCAAATCCTAGCATCTGCCAGACACAGCAAAGATTTGAGCTGTGGAAAGCATGAATGAATGAAAGTCATTTTATCAAGATATAAAGGTCCTCAATCCTATATGTTTTAACTATATAAATGAAAAAAAAATTCTAATGAAGAAATGCTCTGATCATAACTATGGATAGAGAAGGAGTTTGGGTGAAGTGGAAAACACATTCTTCACCTTGAAAACTCAGTAAAAGAATCAGGGTGATAAATTTTAGCAGTGCAGCCCAAGGCACTCATCAGAGGACATCTTCCTCTAGCCTGCTGTGTCTTGGGAGAAGTCCTAAAGGCAGTGGAAGAGGCCCCAGGCTGTGTTAGTCCAAGATCATAAAATATTTGAATAATATAATTAACTCCTCTTGGTCTGAATCTAGACTTAGCAAGCATGCTTTTTAATATTTTGACTATAAGTTGGTTTCTCATGCAAATCTTAGAGTAAAAGGGCAAGATGGCAAGAAGACACAGGCTCCCAATCGTCTTGACAATACTTACTATTGTATTGGAAAAATTTGCTGTTCTGAATTTGTCATGCCTTCCTGAATTTTGTGTTCATGAATCCTTCTCTAAAGTATGGATCCAGGATGCTAACCAGACAGGTTTCTGGGTTGAAAGGATGATTTAAAAAAAAAGACCTTGGTTTATGTTAAATGCATCATGTTGCTGCATCCTGTAAGCTGCTAGGGTTTTTCCAGAAAACAGAATAAACCCTGGGTAGTTCAAGTGGAGAGAGTTTATTAACAGACTACTTGCCCAGCTATAGGTCACAGTTAAGAGAATGCATGTGGGATGGTGAGGTTTTCATAGAAAGCAAAAGTGAAAATCTGCCTCACTCTTGGTGCCAACGAGACAAGGAAAGGAAGTGGATTGATTGGAGTCCAGTGAAGCTAGAGCCATGGAGGAGAGGAGACCCGGTGGGAGCTGTGGTCATGGACAAAAGTGGACATTTTAAGAGGTTCGCTTGTAGAGCAGAGAAATACGACAGAGTGCCACAGTTCTCTCCCCTCTGGCCCTCTGATTTGCTCACCAATTCTATTGACCTGCATAAAGCTGGTCAGCAAGAGAGTTCAGAAGATGACAGGTGAAATTAGTCTCTCAAGCCATAGAGCAGATGGTGATGGGGAGCTGGATGAGTTGGGGTGGGTAGGGTATGCTGGGGAAACCAGAGGAGGGGCAACAGCATAACTGCTAAGAGACAGCCCCCTGGACATGAGAGGGAATAAAATCATGCATCTCAGCTTGGGACTGAACCCACAGTCTTTCAAGTGAGATCACACTTGATCTCAGGCCTTATGAAGCTCAGGTTCTTGATGTCTCATCAAAGAAAGAATTCAGTGACAGAAAGTGAGAGGTAAGAAGTGGATTTACTTACACAGAAACACTCCACAGACAGAGTATGGGCTGTCTCAAAAGGTGGGAACAGCAGCAAAGTATGGGGTTGCCAGTATTTACAGGTGTGCATAATTTCATAGGCTAATGCATGGGAGGAGTATTCCAGCTATTTTGGCGAAGGTGTGGGGATTTCCGGGAATCGGGCCACCACTCACTTTTTGATCTTCATGGTCAGCCTTGGAACTGTCTTGACACTGGTGGGTGTGTCTCTTAACTTGCTGATGAGTTATACAATGAGTGCATACTGGGGCTCAAGGTCTAGTGGAAGTCAGTTCATCTGCCATCTTGCACCTATTTTGTTCTGATCCGTTTATGTTGTATCTTTAGACTACGTCATTTTTTAAAGGTTGTGTTCTGTCCCCTTCCTCCTGTTTCAGTAGTACAAGTGAAGAATTCTCTCTCTAGAATTTATGAGTTTGTTTTCTGATATAATTTTCATAGGACCAATGAAATGTATTGATTATTTGTGTACAATTGTGATCTATCAAGATTCTTAGTTCTAACCTTTCCAGTAAGGTTCTTATTCTGAGAACAGAAGCTGGGCTTTTGAAGTTCCAGGGTTCTGCTGAATTCAAAACAGACTAATTTTCTAGGGTATTTGTTGTTCTTTGAGGTTGCTTCAGGCAAAAGGTCAAAAAGTAAAGATTTCACATTGCTCATGTGGTATAAAAGCATAAACTTCTGCATTCAAAGATATACATAGAATATTTGGAACAAAATAATGTGTCTTTCCCATTAGTGAGTTTTTTTTATTGCTCAGGAAATGCAATGCCATTCTTGTTGAAAACCTGTTCTGGAGAAAATCGGTTGGCCTTTCACGTCACACATGGAAAATATCTTTACCTGCTTGGTTTCTATGGAATGTTTGAAGGTCAGGATAATACCTCATAACTATCATTCACAGATTTTCACATGACTTCTTTTACCCACTTCTGAATTTCAAGCTTTAAAAGGATGCAGAAAAAAGTTACAAATTTCATCCTCAAAACTTTTCCCTCTATACTCATAACTCAGAAATAAAAAGAAAAGAACAAAATGAAAAACAAAAACATCAACTATTTGAATTTCCATGTACAAATAAAATAATGATTGAAAAATAATTTGAGACTAGGGACCATGCATATATGAGCATTGACATTAGAAGTGTTATGTAAAATATTGGCTACGGTATTTATCCTCAGTAACAGAGACTGACCCATAAGAGAAATTTGAAGGAGGTTTGGAAGTTTATACAAAAAAGATCTTAATGACCCAGATAACCACGAGGGTGTGATCACTTACCTAGAGCCAGACATCCCGGAGTGTGAAGTCAAGTGGGCCTTAGGAAGTATCACTGTGAACAAAGCAAGTGGAGGTGATGGAATTCTAGCTGAGCTATTTCAAATCCTAAAAGATGATGATGTGAAAGTGCTGCACTCAATAAGCCAGCAAATTTGGAAAACTCATCAGTGGCCGGCCACAAGACTAGAAAAGGTCAGCTTTCATTCCAATCCCCAAAAAAGGCAATGCCAAAGAATGTTCAAACTACCACACAATTGCACTCATTTCACATGCTAACACAGTAATGCTCAAAATTCTCCAAGCCAGGCTTCAACAGTACATGAATTGGGAACTTCCAGATGTTCAATTGGATTTAGAAAAGGCAGAGGAACTAGAGATCAAATTGCCAACATCCCCTGGATCATCAAAAAAACAAGAGAGTTCCAGAAAAACATTTACTTCTGCTTTACTGACTATGACAAAGCCTTTGACTGTGTGGATCACAACAAACTGTGTAAAATTCTTCAAGAGATGGGAATACCAGACCACCTGACCTGCCTCTTGAGAAATCTGTATGCAGGTCAGGAAAGCTACAGTTGGAACTAGACAGACTGGTTCCAAATCGGGAAAGGAGTATGTCAAGGCTATATATTGTCACCCTGCTTATTTAACTTATATGCAGAGTATATCATGCAAAATTCCAGGCTGGATGAAGCATGCGCTGGAATCAAGATTTCTGGGAGAAATATCAATAACCTCAGATACTCAGATGACATCATCCTTATGGCAGAAAGCGAAGAGGAGCTAAAGAGTCTCTTGATGAAAGTGAAAGAGGAGAGTGAAAAAGTTGGCTTAAAACTCAACATTCAGAAAACTAAGATAATGGCATCCAGTCCCATCACTTCACAGTGAATAGATGGGGAAACAGTGGAACAGACTTTATTTTTTCAGGCTCCAAAGTCACTGCTGGAACTATGATTCAGCCATTAGTGATAGGAGAGTTTCCATTCCTGAATAGCAAATGGTAGTGGGGCCATGGCTGTAACCATTGTCCACAGGAGGCGAGATAAGGTCTGGAGTCCAGTGATGAGTACCAGCAGTAGGGTCCTATGTCATAAGACTGGCTTTGGTGGCAAGGTCTGTTTATTCCTGCATGTTTCCCAAACCTGTTTCTCCAGTGTTCTCAGAAATTCTGTAAACTTTCCAGTTCAGTCCAGTTCACTTGCTCAGTCGTGTCCCACTCTTTGCGTCTCCATGAACTACAGCATGCCAGGCTTCCCTAACATCACCAACTCCCAGAGCTTGCTCAAACTCATGTTCATTGAGTCAGTGATGCCATCCAACCATCTCATCCTCTGTCATCCCCTCTTCTGCCTTCAATCTTTCCCAGTATCAGGGTCTTTTAAAATGAGTCAGTTCTTTGCAACAGGTGGCCAAAGTATTGGAGTTTCAGCTTCAGCATCAGTCCTTCCAATGAATATACAGGACAGATTTCTTTTAGGGTTGACTTATTTGATCTCCTTGCAGTCCAAGGGACTATCAAGAGTCTTCTCCAGCACCACAGTTCAAAAGCATCAATTCTTTGGCGCTCAGCTCACTTGCTATATTTCTTAGCAGAAATATCCCAAAGATGCACATGAAGTATATTAATATTGCAAATCCACTAGGTGTTTTAAAACTGTAAATGTATGTCTCTCAAAATAGACAACCAAATGATGCAATTAAATCTTAATAATCTCATTTGAATTTATTCTGAAATTAGATTCAAGGTGACCCATGTCTTTGATTCTTAACAGAAATTGAGAATGAGGGTCAGGATCCTTATTTGGAATTTAATTGAGTGTTTCTAAATAGGATGACAATTTTGGATGAATTCTACAGGTGTTTATTAAATCAGTTTTATACTGAAAGCACCAGAGTCACAAGTAAAAGATGAAGAAGACACCATTTCTGTTTTGAAGAAGTTTTTATTCTAGTGGGGTCAGAGACATAAGACTGATACAAAATAGAAAGGCTAGGTACCAAATAAATTCCAAACTGCAGATGGCTGGAGAAAGGCAACATGCATTCTGCTATGGGAGATAAGATGAGGTTGCTTTTGAACTAAGGTTTGGAAGAGAAAAGTAATTATAATTGGAAGAAAGTGAGGAGACATTCCACATAGGGATGGGAGCAAATTTTCAAATATGAGATGAGTGTGTTTGTTCAGGAAACAGCCGATAAAGCTGCAGAGAAAGAGTATATGGTTAGCAGAGGAATGGAATTGAAGGGCTTAAAAGCTGGGCTGGCATCATATGTTACGGTAAAGAATTTAGCCTTTGTCTTAAACACGATCTGGGACCCTGCTGTGTTTCTCCCACAGCTATCCTTCTTTGCCATCAAAATCTCCATTTTTCTCACTATTGGGTACCTGAGGGGTTGAATATCTAAGTCCATCATAGTAATTTCTTCCCCCTTTTCAGTGATTGGATGGGGTGTGAAAGTGGTATGAAACCTTGGTCATTGGGATATAATGGAATGTATATTGGGGACCTCTAGTAAAGGAATCCAAAACAATGAGTTGATTCTTTCAGCCTCTGGACATTGACAGACAATATGATGCTTGGAAAAGTGGCAATTAATATGAGTCCATGAGTAAAGCAGAAGTCTGTGCGGAGTCCTCTCTACACTGAGTTACACTAGTAGCCAACCTTGGAGCTAGCTACTTGGCCATTTACAGTTATGAGAGATCAAGAATTTTACTTCTTGGTACCACCTTTTTTCTCTTGATACTTCATTATTTGTACCAAAAGCATCTGTAGTGATAGATCTCTCTTGTTATGACCCAATTCTGCATTCTCTCTGGGACATTCTGAATTAAACTCAATGTTAACTTTTTCTGTCTGTCCCTCTAGGCGGGAAACTTTTTCTTGTTTATCAGAATTACTTTTATAATTAATATATTTCTTATCTAGGAACAAGTTCACTTTCTGAAGTTCTGTTAAACATTTATCCAGTTATATCCAAGAGTAGGATAGATGAGTATGGAAAAAAGCCCAAAGGTTAAAAATGTCAACTATATTCATATGCTGAGGTTTTATTGTTTATTGGAGCAAATGAATTTTTCTGCAGAAACCTGAGTATTGGTACTGTCTGCGTTAATTGGGAGAATGTCAGTCATCTTTATTAGCCTTCTCATTTGAAGACAACAAACTTTCAGCAAAGTTTTCATGAAAGAGATTATTCTCCTCTCTGTAGGGAGCCCTTTGAGATCTGTGTTGTGGGTCAGGAAACTGAACCAGGCAACAAAGACTCCTTTGGAACCTGAATTTGCTTGTTGAGATTCTGCCAACTCAGGCTTTATTCTTTTTTCTTCACTCCTGATGATTCTCTTATTCTCCTTTGTTTGGAGCAGGCAGTACTGAAGTTTCGCATATTCTGATCTTCCCAGTCAGAGCCAGATCTTTTCCTCTGATCAGTGTGCTAATTCATAATTAGAATTATCCCCAGTAACTTGACCATACTTTCGTCTGATCAGATAAAGTCTGGAAGCTGATTCACAAGGCACCATCTCCTTCACAACTTCCATGGTTATTTAAGGTTGGGGGTGTTGTAAACTTTCAGGAATCCAAATTGAGTTGAAACCCAGACTTCATGTATAGTAATGTGTTTATTCAGTCATTAACTTTCTGAGTTTCTGAACGCCTAATTTGCTGACTTACTCAAATCATGAACATTGTTTGAATACCTCATTTACATTTCTTCATTTAAACAAAAAGACATAAAGGGTCTGAGTTGTGTACTTTGAAGGCATTATTAATGCAAAACTTCCCTGAAAAATAATTTTTAAGTTTTTTGGTAATACTTTTTCCTTTTTTAAGCGTGAGATATGTCTATTTAGAAATCTGGAAAATACCGAGATAATGCAAAAAAAGAAAGTTGTACCAAATCACATCAGGGAGGCAATGAAACCTTGTATTTATTTTTCCACATGTGTTTATAAATGTGCATAGAATGTCTGTGTTTGTACACACATGTATATACACACACATTACATATAGATAAATTCATATTGATATTTATTGTACTCACTGGATTTTAGGTAACTGTTGATTTAATTTTAAACTTACATACAATTTGCTAGATTAGTGCAAACAGCTTTACCATACTTTTTACTAATATTCAACAGTTTACATTTTCCCCATTTGTGCTCAAAGTTTTATAACTTGCTGGTTTATTTAGCAAGTATAGCATATCTTCTGATATTTACTAAGTATAATTATATTGCATTATTCTAAATATGATGATGCTTTCTTGGTGGCTCAGACAATAAAGACTCTGCCTGCAATGCAGGGCACCTGGGTTTGATCCCTGGGTTGGGAAGATCTCTTGGAGAAGGAAATGGCATCCAACTCCAGTATTATTGCCTGGAGGATCCCATGGACTGAGGAGCCTGGCAGGCTATGGTCCATGGAGTCGCAAATAGTAGGACACCACTGAGCAACTAAGAAAGAAAGTGAAGTCGCTCAGTCGTGTCCGACTCTTGGCGACCCCATGAACGTAGCCTACCAGGCTCCTCCGCCCATGGGATTCTCCAGGCAAGAATACTGGAGTGGGTTACCATTTCCTTCTTTGGGGGATCCCGACCCAGGGATCAAACCCCGGTCTCCTGCATTGGAAGCAAACGCTTTAACCTCTGAGCCACCAGGGAAGCCCGAAAAATATGGAACGCTTCACGAATTTGCATGTCATCCTTGCACAGGGGCCATGCTAATCTTCTCTGTATCGTTCCAATTTTAGTATATGTGCTGCCGAAGCAAGCACGAGCAACACACACTCAAAGGTGACAATGGAGATGATGCTGATAGTAATGATAATGATTGCTAAATACATTTTGGACATTTTTATGCGTCAGACACCATTCTAAGTGCCTAACATATTATGTCTCTTAACCTTCAGATATACCTAGAAGATATGCATTATGACTACCCTAAGTTTAAGGAATATAAAGCAGAACACAAAGAAGAGAAGTGACAGAAGTGACAGTTGAAGAAGCAAGGAGTTGGTGAAGGAAAAATCTCAACCCTTGTAAGAGAGGTGCTGAAAATAGACTATGATTCCCAATGTGTCTGAACCAGACAGTTCATTACTCATGGCACAGCCAACAGCAGGAGAATTAGCATGATAATGCCAGCTTTCCTGACCCTAAGTCTCAGGGAGGGACTCAATGAATGGCAACTTCATCCACACAGTCACACAGTTATAAGAACCTTATCCCAGGATCCTTGGGTGAGGGGCTCAGCACCTTTTGTAGCAGGCAATAAACAAGCCCCTCAGTCTCATGGTTTCATGCTGTGGTAGCATTTACCCAGTTAATTGCCCACCTGTCAAGCTTCCCAAATAGTATCAGTGCAGAGGAGGTTAGATCTGTAACTGAGAGCACTAAGCAAAGATGTGTGAGGGGTGCTCAGCTCCCATTGCCAACTACTTTCCTTGGCTGATTTGTATTCTGATGAATTAAGCCCACAAAACTGATGGTATATTATGCTATCTTCCATCTCATTTTGTTGGAGGACATGACAACCCACTCCAGTACTCTTGCCTGGAAAATCCCATGGATGGAGGGGCCTGGTAGGCTACAGTCCATGGGGTCGTGAAGAGTTGGGCATGACTGAGCGACTTCACATTCACTTTTCACTTTCATGCATTGGAGAAGGAAATGGCAACCCACTCCAGTATTTTTGCCTGTAGAATCCCACGGACAGAGGAGCCTGGTGGGCTGCCCTCTATGGGGTCACACAGAGTCCGACACGACTGAAGCGACTTAGCAGCAGCAGCAGCAGTAGCATCTCATTGTGTAAGTATTATTTGACTAATTCAGCAGTTTGACCATAAAGAGTGTTTCTATTTTTTCCTTAACCAGAGAAATATAGTTATGATAAACATCTTTCACACAAATCTGCTCACTTCCCTGTTTATCTACTTTAAATAAATTTCTTGAGCTAGAATGATTGCGTCAAAGATAAGTTTTTTTCCCGTATGAAGGGGCTGTACCCCTGAAGTGTTTCATTAGTCAGTTTTTCCAGCAGCATTTTCTACAAATAACAGCATTGTCTCTTCCTTTCCAGTATTTACATCTCAATATATCTGAGATCTTATCTTTGTTTTGTTGGGTTGGCTAGAAAAGTCAGTGTTATTAGGCATATTCATCTAAACAGAGATCCATTTTTAATGGAAGTTTTATGTTTTAAAATGACTTATTACCTATACAGACAATATGCCTTGCTAGAAACCAAATTTATTTGCTCATCTGTTTTGTCTCCTATAAGGATCAGAATGTTGATGAATACCCGGAGAGGTGGTTAAAGTCAGTATTTTATAAAATTGCAACTAAAAGAAGGATCAGAATGTTGATGAATACCTGGAGAGGTGGTTAAAGTCAGTATTTTATAAAATTGTAACTAAAAGAATATCTTCTGTTCTATGCAACAGGAGCTACATATAGTACTGGACTATAAACTTATTTAATTTTATTCTCTACTTAAGGATTCTCAGCAGTGGGTTCTATTAATACTTCCATCGTTTTCTCTCATAATGGAACTAGTGAAAATGGTCAGAGAGTGTGGACAAAGGAGTGGTTTATTCACATGTAATTTTCATGTTTCTTTTTCCAGTTTCCACTGATCATCTCCTGTGACCCATTCTGTCCTTCTGCAGTGGTTTAGCCCCGTGTCAGTCTGCCTCAGGATGGGATGCTGTGAGTATAATTTGCATACCATTTCTAGTCTTTGCCTGTGTCTTTGTTCAGCGTTCATTTGAGTTTGAGATTTTATCACTGCCTTACCTAGGAGTTTTTATTTCTTTGTGCAAAATGTTGTTCTCCATTACTTATACCCTGGGAGCAGCTTTGCTCTCTGTGAGGCACCAGTTCTGACTGTTCCTCTCATCTCATTACTCTGGGCCTTTGTTGCCTCTGGCCTTTGTGTTTGGAACCTCCTGTGGCCAATGGCTGCCATGAGAAGGTCAAAGCTGCAGTTTGACTGTAACCAAGCAGGACTCTACGAGGCCTTCCGAGAATAGACCTCTGCCCATGTCCTCTGCCTGCCTTTTGTCTGTAGAACTTTAGTCAAAGGCTGCATTTAATCAGGCAACTGAGGAAAGGCAGAAAGAAAGGAAAACAATCAAGCAAGACAAAATAATAATACTTTAGCCATTAAATGAAGTCAACGACTTTTAGCTCTTTCTCAAGGACTACAGATAATATTCTGAGCCATGTCCTCTGAGCTGTTTTGCAGATACTGAAACCCCCACCAGGTGGAAGAAGTTAACTGTCTGCTGCCCAGAAGCACTTAGACCCCAGGTTGGTAGGAACCAGAAGGTTGATGATGCTGACTGCGGACTAACTCCACTCAGTCAGAAGAACGTCCATGAATTGATCGTGCCCTGTTCCTCGCTACTGGCTCCAGCGTGGGTCACATAGTCTTGAGGGCATCAGTTCCCTTTGCCTGGCAAAGCAATAAAAGCTACTCTTCTGTAGTTTACCCAAAACTGTCTCCGTGTTTCTATTTAGCGCTGGTGAACACAGGCTGAATTTTGGCAACATGACTAAAATGATTCATAGAGGGCCAGTCTTTGAGGAGGATTTATTAGCCCTTCCACAAGATGGATTCTCTGGTGACAATAAAGAACCTGCCTGCAATGCAGGAGACTTAGGTTCAGTCCCTGGGTCAGGAAGATGCCCTGGAGAAGGGAATGGCTACCCACTCCAGTATTCTTGCTTGGAGAATTCCATGGACAGAGGCGCCTAGCAGGCTATAGTCCATGGGGTCATGAAGAGTTAAACCCCACTGAGTGACTAACAGAACAACAACTTTATCAATAGCCGCAAGATGGCACTCACAGTGTTTCTCTCCTTCAGTGTTTATCTTGACAAAGATGTAAAATTTTATCATTGTCAAACAGAACTTAATGAATAGTATAGTTTATTTAATGTGACTTCATATTGTTTCTCACCACATTGTGATATTAAAATTTCCTCCTCTGGAATACCACTGGGACCCGAGAGAAGACATGTGATAGATAATCTGAGGGAGGAGGTGAACCAGTTAATTTCATGGGCTGCTGACTCATTTCCTTTGCAGCCGAGTGTCTTCTGCAAACAATTCTCGGTGCCTTGGGCTCTGCCCTCTGGCGCAGATACCCTTCAGAACCATTCTGAATGGAGCACTCAGTAGAGTCCCCACAGACGAGCTGTCTATATGGGCTATAAGAATCAAGGCTGACTGTTTCAGCATCCTTTGCAACTGTGTCTAAAACAAATCTTGGTGCTGAGTTTACCATCTTGCCTTGAATCATTTGTGTCCTAGTGATCAGAGAGGTTTTTTGGTTTATTTTTTCTTTTCTCCTTTTCCTCTTATTTTCTGAAGTTAAATAACATTCTTGTAGACTTCAGTGAAATCCTTGTGGCTATTGTTTGGTTTGGAGGAGCTGTGCTTGCAGCAAACCAAGTCAGAAAACTTGTTGCATCATAGTGCTCTATGAGCCTGGCTGAACTCTTGGGGCCAGGTTTATGATTCTTATCAACATCTCTTTCTCGGATTCTGTAACTCTATACTTATCTGCTTAATGATCTTAGTCTTAAGGTCTAGTAGAAAAATAATGGCCAACAGGACAGATTTCTTTAAACTACTCATGTGTTTGTATCTTTCCCAAGTCATGAAATCCAGTTTAGCTTTTGAATTATTTGCATATTTGTTATGTGGAAGCTTGAGTATGGCACATACTGAGGGAATTCTTTGAAACGGCCTATGGAGAATGATTTCTTTCTAACTTTCTAGCTAATTGCACATACTATCATTCTAAATATTATGATATTTTTTTCCCAGTCAGAACATCAGAACACCTGAATTGTAATATGTGATCATTCAAATAATTTGGATGCTGCATTTTGGCAAGGCACATCATTTCTTAATCTGGAACACAGCAATCTTAGGTCCAGGTCCTGCTTTCCTTTCTGCCTCTAGACAGGGAATTTTTCCCTCAATTCTGCCTCTGTAGCTATCTGTTTCACAAATTGTAATCTGCATACTCTGATACCTTTAAATTGGCTATGACACCCGTTAAAGCCTCACCTTTTGTGGAACTATGTTCTGAATTGTCAGGGATAGCAGATGTTAGCTGAAGTCTTTTGTTATTGCCAAACAGAAATTGCTGGTTTCCTACTCCTCGATAGAGGAATCATTATTACCCTTCAACATGTACTCCATTTAAAATGATCCAGTTTTGCTTTTTTTCTTCCTGGATTTATTTACTACTTCACTTCTTGTACTAATTTCTGTTGTTAAGTTTGGCTGCAGATGAGTGAATCCCATTCAAAGAAGCTCAAGTGAAAGAGCTCAAGTTATTATCAGCATTCACAGATATCTCATGAAGCCAGAGGCAGGATGTATATTAGACTTTAGGAAAGAAAAACTATGAACCTAAAAGCCATCTTCTTCATTTCAATTAAAGTTGATCTCCCATCTCTGTGTATCTTTTTCATTTGTTTCTCTCTACTGACTACCACTCTGTTGGGCTGGAGTGGTAATTCTGGCATTTGGTACTCTCAGCTACAATATCTGTGTCCTAATGCCAGTCCACAGTGTGAGGATCTGATTGGTCGAGTGGGGATCATTATGCCTTCACGTCCAATCAGCTCTGACTGAGATTGAGCTGAGGAGGACCCAGAGAGCTGTATAGCCATAAGGACTTGGGGACCAGAATTTGGAATAGGGACCTATGATCTGGTAGACATACAGAAAGTAATTCATTTTGTTCTTCACTGGGTAGAAGCATGGATGACATGGAACAGCATTAGTAGTGTCAGCTGAAGAGGCTCAAAGTGTTAATTTTATCCATAAGGCTTTGTAGGTTATACTTCATTTCAAGGATACTTTCACTCATTAAACTCAAAGTAGCATTATTATTTTAGTTTTATTCTCTGCTGTCTAAATAATATGCACATGTATGTAGCCTAGTTCAGTACTAAAATTGATTTACACTTAATTTTAAGCTCACCTGCATTTGCTTTTTTAAAAAGTATCTTTATTTCATTCTTTCTTTGCTAGATTTCACTGGCCAATCATTTCATGAACAAACTCAAGGATACTGTAATCCCTAAAGCCTATTTGAAAATTTGTGGTTTCTTTACAGCTGAAGAACATCTTTTGTTCAGAATTTTGGTTATGGTGCTGTACTCTGTCTGCCTGGAGTGTTGCTGTGAAGTCTGTGCATGCGTCTCTGTGCCCAGTTGCTAAGTCATGTCTGACTGCTTGCAACCCCATGTACAGTAGCCCACCAGGCTCCTCTGTTCATAGTATTTTTCAGGCAAGAATACTGGAGTGAGTTGCCCTTTCCTCCTTCAGGGCATCTTTCCCACACAGGGATCCAACCCTAATCTGCACTGGCAGGCAAATTTTTTTACCAGTGAACCATCAAATTCTGAGAGCTTGTTTATTTCCTTCTGGTTTAAGAGTGTTGCTTTATTTACCTGAAGATCTATTTGATTCTTTTCTTACAATGAAAGTTCAATAAATTCATCAGGATATATCTTGGGATTGGTTATTTTCTGTCATCTCCCCCCCACCCCCTGCCAAGATACACTATGCTTATGTTTCAGGGAGAATCTCTTATAAAATACCTGTGACAATTTTCATTTGATGAGTTTTCTTTTCAAGAGTAATAAATACTTGTGTTTTGGGTCTCTTTTGAAGTCATTTTTAATTAAAAAAAACTTGTTATTTTCTATTTTATTTAATTTTACTTTCTCTAGCCAACCTATGTTGTCTCTCCCTGGATTTTAGTCATGTGATCCTATTTTTCACTGATTAAAAACTGGATATTCTTTCTTGGTGATGTTTCTGCATTGTTCTTTCCTTTCTTTACTGAATTCTGCCAGTTTATTCTTCCCTTTCTTCTGTCTTCGTGCAATTTTATCCTTTAAACTTTCTATCTCTTCCTTGTCCCTCTGTGGAAATTTGTCATAATTAGTGGAGACTAATTATGAAAAAACATGGAGAAACTCTGTGATTTCCTTTATTCATATATCCTTTTTTTTCATCTTCTATTCTTAGAGATTTTATGGTTGCTTTTTGAATATTATTCATGTTTATGAAACTGGAATTATTTCTTTTTTACATGGATAATATAAGGCAAGTGAGGTGACTGAGCTGATGAAGACCAAAGCTTTGATTGAGGCTTTGTTGTCTCAAATATCCTTTAACAAAATCTGCTATATTTGCCCTGGATACATATACTCTTCCATTATTTTTTCTCCTGGGTGTGTGTGTGTAGAAAAGTTAGCAACACTCATTAAACCTCTCTCTGACTTGAAATCTGGTGGTTTCTCCTTATATCTTCCTGCTGCTCTTCACCTGAATTGAACATCAATACAGAACTTCACCTGGAACTGCTTCTGTCCCCCTTGTGTCCCTGGGTGCTGTCATCTTGATCAATGATTGGACAGGCCCTGGAAACCTAGGACACTGATTTTTCTCCCTTTTTGAATTTTTAAATTAGCTCTATTGAGGCATAATTTACATATAATGAAATGCACATATATTAAGCGAGTAAGAGTCAGGTGGGAGCAAAAGTCTTCAAAAATGAAAGAGTTTTCAAAACTCCAGGAACTGAAGTTTTGAGAAGGGAGAGTGGAGAAATGATTTAAAGGCAGCAATGAGAAGCAGTGAAAGCAGCTCACCCACTTCCGGGCATGGAGGAATGTGGAGGATGGACGTGAAATAACCTTTGCTCCTGAGGGAGCTGGAGAATGGGGTCGTCAGGGGACAGTTGCAGGTCATTGAAAAAAAGATTATCAACAGTGACACGGGTCCCCCTGCTTATAGAACAGTCCTGTGTTTCCATACACACTGAATTTTTAGCTTTTACATTTCATTTTTAGCCAAGTAGAACTAGGAGACTTTAAAAAAGTAAAAGAGAACTGCGATTGCTGTTCAGTTGCTAAGTCATGTCCAACTCTTTTGCAACCCCATGGACTCTGGCCCTCCAGGGTCCTCTGTCCATGGGATTTCCCAGGCAAGAATACTGGAGTGGGTTGCAATTTTCTTCTCCAGGGGATCTTAAAAAAGCATTCTTAATAAGAATTATAAGGCTTCCCTTAATGACTCAGTTGTAAAGAATCTGCCTGCCAATGCAGAGGATGCAGGTTCAATCCCTGATCCAGGAAGAACCCATATGCCGAAGAGCAGCTCAGCCTGAAGGCCACAACTACTGGGCTTGTGCCCTAAAGCCAGGAAACTGCAATTACTGGGCCCACGTGCTGTAGCTACTGAAGACTGTGCTCCCTAGAGCCTGCGCTCCGCACTGAGAGAAGCCCCTGCAAGGAATAGTAGCTGCCACTCTCTGCAACTAGAGAAAATCCCAGGCAGAAAAAAAGACCCAGAACAGCCAAAAAGAAATAAATAATTTTAAAATAGAATCACAGCAGAAATAGTTGTCCACTTTTCCATCCTTGCTGTCCTGAGATCCTGCTTTCAAGAAACCACAGTTTTTTTCTGCTATTTACCTCTATATTTTGGAATGACCTGCTTCTACTACAGTTTCATATTATTTTTCACTTTTGGGTATTTTTTTCTTGTTTTTTTGTAACAAATTTCTTTCACACACACTTTTCCTCCATCTTCCTGATAAAGTCATACCCAATTTTTTGGTAAATGTTCAGTGTATACATTATTATAATGGCTATATAAGCACTATTCAGCCTTTTTATAGTATAGCAAAATTTCTTTTGCTCTCTTATACAGTTATCTGAAGTTAAATTCAGCATCATTTTAAATTTTGTTAATTTTTAATATACCTGTTAATAAGCTGTTAATATACCTGTTTAATAATATCCACCCACCAGCTCTCCACCCATAAACTCTCCAAAACAGCCATGAATCTTCCAACATATTCAAATCCACAAATCATGTATCAATTCTATCCTTTTTCTGAAGGTGTTTATCTTGGAACTCTGTGAGTATGTAGCATAGTTATTCTTACAGAATTTTTCCTTTTGCCTCCATCCTCTGTTGGATTCTCTTCATGATATATCGTCCATGTTTTGCCCTCTTGGTTTATTCCCTACTTTTGGTGGTACTCACATTATCCAGTAGTTTATGAAAAGAGGGTATATTGGAGTAAACTTTTGAGAGGCTGCATATTTGAAAACGTCTTTGACTTTCCCTCAAACTTAACTGATTTACTACCTTGGAATACAATACTGGGTTGAAAATCATTTACCTTCAGACATTTTTCTTGTGTGTGTGAAAGCTTTATTATAGTCAAGCTTCCAAAGTTGCATTAAAAGTTAGGTGACATTTAATTTTGCTTTTTCATCACTTATAAAAGTTTCTAAATATTTCTGGATTTTTGAAAAGTTTGTTACTTAGTGAGGTCAGTATTCATCTAATTTCCTTGGCTTTCAGTACTCTCTTTTAATTTGGATGTTCATATACTTCAGGTCTGGTAAAACTATTGGTATTATTTTTTGAGAATTTTCACCCAGAAATTCATTTTTCTTAGGCTGGGATGGCATTATTTTGATGTTAAATATTATAAACTGCTGGTGTAGGAAATGGCACCCCACTCTAGAATTCTTGTCTGGAAAATCCCACAAGCAGAGGAGCCTTGTGGGCTACAGTCCATGGGGCTGCAAAGAGTTGGACACACCTGAGTGACTGAACACACATGAGAACTGCCCCAAACAGTCTTGTCTCTTCTCTTTGATCTCCCATCTTACATCTTAAAATCCTTTTGAGAGATTTCTAACAACTCGACTGACAAAATTAGCTCTGTAATCATATTTTTAAAATGCAAGAATTCTTATTTTTGGATTGCTTCATTTTAAATAACATCTCTTTTAAATATCAGTGGATGAAGTAAATAATACAGTACTTACCGAGCATTTGAAACATAGCAGTAAATAGATGCAAAGTTATTTACATGATTTTCTGTGCGTATATATAAAAATTACAAATGATTCATATTAAATATAAATTATAGAATATTAAAAGTTTTCTTTTGATCTCAGCATAGCCTCTGTCGTCTCTGATTACTTGTTTGTTTTGGTATCTGCATTGACTAAAATAATCTTTTCTTCATTGACAGGTTATTCTTAGCTGTCTTTCCATATTTCAGAGTGAAACCCTAAAATTCTGACTACAAACTCCGTGGCAAGGGCAATACTTGTTGACTGCTGGATTTCACTGATTAATTAGGGATTGGCCATTTCACAAGGGATCCATAATAATCAACATGGATTGACTTTTTCTTTGTCCTAATCAGTTTTTCCTAAGAGAATATCTTCCCTTTCAACCCCAAAGATATAAACCAAAGAATCCCCAATAGGTCTTACTCCTCATAGGTAATCTTTTGTCTAGTTTCCCAGCTTTGGTTTCCAGCACCTCTGCTGTAGCTCTGCCTAGTGTCTTGAGTCAAGAGGTATTCAGTTTAGCCTCACCAGAGAGTGAATGGCCAAGCTTCCCCAGTGGAGAAGAATTGCTTGGCTGTCCCTCAGTGGTCCAGGGGTCAAGTGTACCCTATGAAGATCTTCAGCAGAAACTACACGGTATTTCTGCTTTCATTGACTGCTGCAATACTTGCAGGTTTTGTACCTCCAAATCTTGAGACTTTCCAGGTTGCTGAGATGTGCCGTTTCTAATTTCTTTGTTTCTACACCCTTGAGCTTCTGAGTAACTTTTTTCCCCTCCTCTGTGTAGTTACCAATGAGCTTAGATTTCTGACTTCTAAAATTTCGTTAAATCTTGTTTTCTGAGATTTACTCTCCCATTCTTACTGGCTTTATATATTAGTATCATATTAATTAGTTCTTTCATTATAACTCTAGTAGGATTTTAAGAGAGGTTGGTGGTTAATATAGATATTTAATATTCAGTGTTTCATTAGAAACTCTCATATCTACGTAAAAGATTTCAATCAAAAAGAGAAGACTTTTCAGGGTCTTTGAGAAATGAATTAGACATAGGATTTATGCAGTTTATGTTGTGAGAATGATAGGTATGGATTATCCTGCTGAGAATCAAGTACATTTCTATTAAATCTTATAGTTCTAAGGAAGAACCTTAGAAGCAAAGTCTTTCTTTGGTAATGGAGAACTATATATTATTGTTAACTGAAATACCAAGATTTTTCCCAGAATGTTTAAGTAAATTAAGCATTAAGTAAATTCTTCTTAAGTAAATTAAGGTTAAATAAATTTTTTCAATTCTCTTGGCTTGAAATGCTGCAGGAGGGAAAAACAATATGGCACAAACAGAATAGTATTAAATTCAGATGTGCTTTTATAGTGAAAGGATTATTTATTTCTTTCTTACCTTAAATTTTGAGACTACATTTAAGCTCTGTATTATTTTTTGTTTTCTCCATTTTGGGATTTGGTTATTTTTAAAAAATTTATGCCCACTACCATTGAAGACATTGAAGTAAACTATTGCAGAATTGTGTAAACAATTGTGTTTTTGTGTGTTTTGTTTTTGTTTGTTTGGTTCTTGGTATTAGTTACTTCAAGGACTTTCCAGGATTCTGGTAGATGCTGGGGTAGCTTTTCAGAAAAATGCAAATTTATTGACTTTTATTTGATGGTTATCTATTAAGACTTTGGGCTTACTTGGTGGCTCAGATGGTAAAGCGTCGGCCTGCAATGCGGAAGAACTGAGTTTGATCCCTTGGTTGGGAAGATCCCCTGGAGAAGGAAATGGCAACCCATTCCAGTACTCTTGCCTGGAAAATCCCATGGACAGAGGAGCCTGGTAGGCTACAGTCCATGGGGTTGCAAAGAGTTGGACATGACTGAGTGACTTCATTTTCTTTCTTTCTTATTAAGATTTTGCATTGTTATTTTAACCTCTTAAAGAATTTTTTTTTTTGATAAGTATCTGGTTTGATGATTTTAATGCTGGAGTTCCTTGGTATTAAAATGTAGTTTAAAATATGTGTCATCTCAATTTTTTTTAATGTTTATTTAACAAAAGACAAGAAACACTCCATTAAATATTTATGTTAGTGGGGTAAGGTATTTCAACATTTCATGAATATTTAACCGCAAAATTATCTTAGAGTCAATGAGATATGGTAATTTATGTGTATATTAACTACCTGTGTATGTATAATAAGTTCTGGCATCAAACAGTAAGGTAAGGGAATATTATAATTTTATGCTCTCTAATAAGCAAATTATGGTGTTGATTTTTATGAAATTCATGAATGCATTCTAAATACTTTAACAGTTTATTATGAATATATTACTTTATATTAGACTCAGGATTGCTAATTGTTTTATTCTCTATGTTATTGGTAGGATTGATTTAGGACAAATGGATGTATGTGCTTACATTTTTTCTAAGATTTATAAAGCTTAGAATGGATATTAGAAAAATACTATTGTCTTAAACCATTTGTTTTTCCCTGGAAAGACTTATTTCTTTGTTTGCATATAGCCTTTTCCTAACAAGAATCACAGGAACTTTCTTTGTACTTCAATTCTAAAAAGAACTCATTTACTCTCTACATGTACTATACTTCTATGTTGCTTTACATTTTAAAAGACATTTCACATAAATTGCATCTGTGACATTTTGACAGCATATATATTTACATCTATGTGTTGAACATTTATTTCTCTAATTGGCTCTCCATTTTTTTCAGTTAAGTCTTAAAGTCTATGATTTCTTTCTTCATACTTTCTTCAAAGTATGTTCAGTAAAAGGATAATATTTCCTAAATACTTATTGCCTTTCACGTGTTTTGGCAGGGTAGGTAAGGAGATAGGGTGTATATTAACTCATGTGATGTTTCCTCTTTTGAAATTGTGTCAATTCTATATATTCTAAAATAGGATTCCCCTTATTAAGCATTCCTTATAGAGAAGACAAATATCCCCATACCTCATTAGATCTTTACTGTGATTAAGGAAGAGCTCAACTTTGTCCTTTCAAGGGCAATATTTTTCTGTAATATGGAGATGTATTTCCAGCACTAAAATAAATTTTTAAAGGCATATGCAAAGCAATCTGAGTGCATAATCCTGGTAGAGCCTTGTAAAATTTCCACCAATTTTTATAGTTTTCTTCTGTATCTAATTTCATACCACTTTCATTTTGGTGATGCATCTTCATTAAGGTCAAAAGTTTAATTTCGTTTTCATATAAACAGCTGTATTTAGCACTCATTTTTCTTTAATTTGTGTTATAATTAGAATAACATGTAAAACTGGCATAAACTTATTTGGGTGAAAACACAACTGACGTTTGGAAGCTGACTGAAGCAGAAGAGACCCAGGAGAAAGCAGTTTGGCGGCTGTGGGTATTTAGTCATCAGCTATACTTCACTGAGGAAATAGAGCGTTGGCTAATCCGGTAAGAAGACAGAGTAGTCAGTTTAGAGAGCTGCTGATACAGTGGAATTCTGAGTATCCCCTAAGAGCAGGGACAGGGTGATGCAGCTAGAGGAGCCCTGTATCATGTTTCTGCAGAAGGAAAAATTTCTTTTGTTAATACGCAAAACTTGAATAGATTTAAATTCTTTTGCTGCTACTGCTGCTAAGTCACTTCAGTCGTGTCCAACTCTGTGCGACCCCATAGACCGCAGCCCACCAGGCTCCGCCATCCCTGGGATTCTCCAGGTAAGAACACTGGAGTGGGTTGCCATTTCCTTCTCCAATGCATGAAAGTGAAAAATGAAAGTGAAGTCGCTCAGTCTGTCCGACTCTTCGCGACCCCATGGACTGCAGCCTACCAGGCTCCTCCGTCCATGGGATTTTCCAGGCAAGAGTACTGGAGTGGGGTGCCATTGCTTTCTCCTCAAATTCTTTTAGTTCTGCTTAAATAAATTATGGTACATACAGAGTATGGACTACTATTATAAAATATGACAGGGAGGCCTGGCGTGCTGCAGTCCATGGAGTGGCAAAGAGTCGCACGCGACTGAGCGACTAAACTGAATTGAACCATGTATGTGAAGCCAATCTAAGCGCAGGAGCTGTAGTTCAGTATGAATGTTTGTGTGCATCAGTCTAACTGCTTGTGAGTGGGATTCAGTGACTCTGGCAGGAAAGGCACTCTTTAATAACTTCAAACAGTTTGTGTTTATATTACAAGCAGTATTGCTTTTACAATGCTAAAAAACAAAACAAACGAACAAAAACCCCCAGAACACTCAGAGATGGCTTTCCGAGTTTTATCTTCATTCTCTGATCTGTTTCACCTCCATCATTGCTACAATAGATAAAGACTCGCATTGTTATCTTTAATATCTTTTAGTTCAGATCATCCAGTGGGGGCAAGGTAAAGAAGAAGCCTAGGGAGAAGAATTCCATCCTACAAATATCTGCTTATGTCAAAAGGGAAAATATTACTTTCCATACACAGATGTTAGAGTTAAATAAGGCAATACATGTCAGGTGCTCAGAATTCTGTCTTGCACATAGGAACTATATATGCTGCATTATCAGTAGTATATTTGTTGTTGTGACCAAGTCTAGCCAACTGACCAGGTGCGAATAGAAATTATGCTTTTAGTGACAACCCTGAGAGTGAAAAGAGGGTGGGCTCAAGTCAGACAGATCTGGTTGTGTACTCTGGCTTCATCTCTTACAGCTTTGTGTTCTCAAAACAAGTGATTTTATTCTCTTTGCTTCAATTTTTTATTCTGTAAAATGGTTATTATAATAATGATCGCCCAGAGCCTGTGACGGTTAAGTGGTGTTGAATGATATAAAACACTGCATACATGGCAGAGTGCCCATGGGCCCTCCCTCTAGCTGCCCCTGCCTCCCTTCTCTCCATCACTTCTTGCTTCTCTTCATGACTGAACTAGCTTTCTTTTCTCCCTTCTTCCTTTCTAGACCAGTAAGTGTCTGTATGCGCTCTCTTTGCATTTTTTATTTGGATGATAAACCCTTCCTAGAGACTTGCCAAAGGTTGTTACGTTTTAGTATTATAGTCCTGAGGATTATATCTGTTATTAAATTTTAGAGTATAATTTGAGCTTCTACCTGGAGAGAATCAACATTACTAGCTATTTCAGTTTGCTGCTTCCCTGATCTTCATAGATGCGGAATTGGAGTGCAACTTTAATTATTCATTTCTACTTTGATGGTCCCATTCATTTTTTATGATTTTGGGAATCAGTTAGGACAGCTCTATCACTTGTTCCCAAATGGGACTTTTGCTCTAATACCACTGACAACCTTCATGCCTTAGTTTTTCTTTTTTTTTTAAACAAGGTAATTTTTACCTTGCAAAAGTGTATGGAATTTTAGAGAACACCCAAACAGATTTTTTTTCTGTGCATCTTTTCTTTAATAAAAAATAGGAGAAAGAAAACTGTCTTTGGAAAAGGTAACCTGGAGGAGGAAGTTAGAGAAAATTAGATGCAAGTGATTGAAACCTGTCAATATATGTAAATTGCATATTTCTACATGTTTTTATTCCCTGGAAACAATCTTTGTGTACATGACATCTAAAGGCTGGTAATAACTTATACACTGAGTTATTTCCTTTATCTTTTGATTTTATTTTAAGAAAATACTTTAAGATTAATATTACATGAAGGGTTGGATCTCAACTTTGTTTTGCTTGAAGATTATGCAATTTGGGAGGGCCCTCTTTCATAAAAGGGATAAAAATTTAAACCACAAAGTTGTATACAAAGGTAAATACTTATATGGGATAAAGAAAAAAAACCTAAAAACTTACATATTCTACAAATATCTAGAAACTAACTCGCTCTAGTATTTTTATTAATGCACGGCCTCTCAAAGCACAGTAATACTGTTCCCTACGTATTCAGTTGAATGCTCTTTCATTACCTCACTAAATGACAAATAATTGTGCAACATTCACTATAGCAACTGCAGAATTAAACTTTTTTTCTACCATAGCTGATTAAAGTTTTTCATTAGTAAGAACTGGGATGCATTCAATATGAAATATTATATTAAGCTATATCTACTATTCCTGCTTTCCTGGTGGCTCAGAGGGTATAGAATTTGCATGCCATGCAGGAGACTAAGGTTTGATTCCTGGGTCGGGAAGATCCCCTGGAGGAGGGCATGACAACCCACTCCAATATTCTTGCCTGGAAAATTCCACGGAAAGAGGAGCCTGCCAGGCTATTATTGTAAAGTGTTGGACATGACTGAGCAACTGAGCACACATTCCTACTCTTTAGAGTGCTGATCTCCGTATGTGCACCACAGACACAGTAATTCTAATTCTAACACATTCCATTTTGAGAGATTCTGCTAAACCATTATATTGTACTGATAATGATATATGCTGCATTATTGAGAATATTCCTGAAAAAAATAGAGCTTCCATTTTGATTGGGGGTCACTGAGAGCTAAAACCTTTCCTTTACAATTAATTACATGTCTGATAATTAGAAGAATTTTCCTCATACTCTTCTTGCTTCATACATTTCAAACCTTATTTCTTCTTTCCTAGTTACAAATGTCTTCTGCTGGGAAATATGGGCCTGTTTATATCACAATATGGTCTCTGGATGTATACATTCCTTATAACTTTCTTTCAATGAAGCCTGGTGAGTCAGCAACAATTGAACTACACATGGGAAAAACTGTAAAATGTAAACACATCCAAACCAGGTACATATATCCCTTATTCAACTTTCCATTAGCCTGATTCTAAAATACACATGGCTCCTCCGTTGACACCTCACTCCAGGGTATTTGTGATGGAGAGGGAGTTGAGAGAAAAGAGATGGCAGTCTAACTGGTTGTATTAAAATCTCACTTTGAAAGTTTTAGAAAAAACAGTGATTCTGCGAGCTCATTGCAAAGGGAGACCCTAGGGCCTGGCAAGGGCCTAAGAAAACTGCCCAGAAGTTAAGCTTCATTAGCTTCACAGCAAATCTGCCTCTGATTACAGGACTTTCTGAGAAAAGGGCACTCCCTGGAGGACCCCACTCTCCCCAGTCTCAGATCGGCCACACTAGACTTTGTGTCTGGTTATGTTTTCCTATTCAGTTTTTTTCCCCCTCAAAAGTTAAGAGCAAATCCGAAAGACTGAGATTGTGACCCAAGAACTGTTGCCTGCTTCTTAGAGCACTAATTCTGTGTGAGCTAGTAAAAAATGAATGACTTGCAGCAATACAGCACAATAAGAAAGTTGGATGAAACCAAAGATGTGTATTGCTTTAACAAAAGAGAGGTCTGGTCAAGTCATTGAAGGTAGAAAGACAGGTGCTGAAAAACTCTATTGCTTCCCAGGTGGCGCTAGTGGTTGCCTGCCATTGCAGGAGACACAAGAGACATGGGTTCCATCTCAGGGTCAGGAAGATCTCGCGCAGGAGGAAATGACAACTCACTCCAGTTTTCTTGCCTGAAAAATTCTACGGACAGAGGAGCCTGGTGGGCAATGGTCCATGGGGTCAAAAAGAGTCGAACACAACTGAGCATACACACATAATACCAGAGACTTAGATGTAATTCTGAATGCTAAATTATCAATTAATAGTAAAATAAAACTCTACCCTGACCAGAGTACTTGTGATGTTGTGACAAGATTTCTCTCCCTACAGGCTAGCTGCAGTGACAAATCTGATTATAAAAACAAGGTTGCTTGGTGAACATATAGAATGAGCGCATGGAGAGTGTCTTTGGTGCTCTGCCAAAGGCACAGACTCAGTGGTTTGTAAGCAACTATTTATTTCTAACATTTCTGAAGGCTAGAAGGTCCAATATCATGACACTGGCATATTTGGTGTTTGGTGAGGCCGCTTCCTTACAGATAGCTGACTTCTTGCTGTAACCTCACATGAGGGAAGGGGCAAGAAAGGCCTCTGTGATAAGGGCACTAATCCCGTTTATGAGGACTCTGCCCTCAGGGGCTTCCCTGGTGGCTCAGATGGTAAACAATCTGCCTGCAATGCAGGAGACCTGGCTTCAATCCCTGGGTCCGGAAGATCCCCTGGAGGAGGGCATGGCAACCCACTCCAGTATTCTTGCCTGGAGAATCCCCACAGATAGAGGAGTCTGGCATGCTGCAGTCCATGGAGTTGCAAAGAGTTGGACACGACTGAGTGACTAAACACCTGTGCCTACTGCCCTCATGGCCTAATCACCCTCCTAAGGTCTTATCTCCTGATCTCATCACTTTGGGGGTTAGGACTTTAACATATGAATTTTGGGTGAATGCAAACATTCAGACCATAACAGTGCATGTGATCTTAAGCAAAGTTTCTCAGTTAATTTAAGTCAGATCACTCTTCCCTCTGTCTGTTGGTCACAGCTGGCTTTTCTTTTCACATTGTTACATGCAAACACACACATTTGACATGTATATTTTTTCTGATTGACACAGTCTTTGTTTACATATATTAATGCCATTGTTATGTCTGCAAACATTGTGCCAACTGGGAGTCATTTTTAATATTTTAGATGACATAGCATACATCCTTTTTATATTTCTTCAAATTTTTAAACTTTTGCCAAAGTAATACTCATCTATGACTGACAAATCAGAAGACTTAAAAGAAGTACTGTCACTACCGCTCACAGATCTTTTCCCTGGAGGCTGCCTCCATTGCTGCAAATCATGTGAATAAAATAGAATCTCTTGATCGTCAGTCTTAAAATATTTTCTATTAACCTCTTGCTAAGATAGATGAGAAAGTAGCCACTTATAAATGAGCAATCTTCCTTCACTCTAACACAGTTGTATTTTTTTTTTTAAATTACTAAATTCTTACATTTGGAGCATTAGATAATATCCTTATGCCTTTGCTTTTTGTTCTGCCAACTATAAACAGTCATTTTTATTTCCTGACTTATAAAATATGGATATTTGTACCTCTAACTTTCTTTCAGCAGTTCTCTACTGCAGTTTCTATTTGTATTTTTACTTTGTCAAAATTGATAGCAATTACTTTCTATGTATTATATAGAAGAGAACATTAATTGAACCCAAGATTAATATTATCTGCATTCTGTTCATAATTTGATTGTTGAGGAAAAAATTAGATCAAGGAAGATTATTTGTGAGCAATAATCATGATATTTTACAGCCTGTAAATGTTTTTTGCTTAAAAAGTCCTTAGAATATGCAACATGAAGTGTGTTTAAGGATGTTTCCATGTACACTATGTCCTGAAGATCTGAATGTAGACACTAAGGCCAACCAGGTCCAGACAAGCAATCCTATCCTCACTGAACAGCCTGACATCACTTTTTATGATTATCTGTAAAATCCTCTCCCAAAGGACCTTGGAGAAGAGATGTATTCATTGACTTCTTCATATGCACATGTCTTCACACCAACAGTGAAGCTTCATAAGCACTCGATTTAGATGCTGCTTGTTTCTTTGATCATGTCAATTTAGAAAACTAATAACAGCATTTACATTATTATGATTATGTAATTCTGTTTCACTAAGAGCTGTCCCTTTTCCATGTCTGGTATAGGGCTTTGTTTCTCAATTGCCCTCTTTTTTCATCACTGTTTGCTTTTACTATGTACTCTTCCCTGCCCCTGCCCTACTTCATATAGTGTAGCCGAGCTCAATAAGCATAAATATAAGAATAAAAATTATCCACAGTCACAGAAACACCAAAGCCAACATGAAAAACTGAATTCATCATCTTTAACCCAGTCCCGTTCCTTCTGTGTTCCCCCTCCAAGGACACCCAAGTCCCAAGACCAAAAATCCAGCAGGCATCCCAGTTCCTTCCTCTGACTCTCCATTTCCTGTATGGTGTGAGGTCGGATCTGTTCTGCTTCAAAAAGAAAGAGCAGTTGAATCAGGGAAGTTTTTCCTGTTCTCACGACTGCTGCCGTGGTTTGATCTGAACTGAATTCTGAATCCTCTCACTGAGTAGTTCCTACAACAGCCCCTTTACCGCTCTCGCCTCCAGTGTTAACCATCCTCAAGCCATTTTCCATTCCCATTTAGATAAATCTTCCTTATATTCAGATCTGATCAAATACACTTTCTGCTTACAAACCTTATTGCTTTCTCACTGATTGCTTGATAATGTTCCCAAACCCCAACATAATATTCTAGTCTTTCTTATTATCGAGGTTCTGCTTATTTCTCCGGCCTGGTATCTGAACACACCTCCTGACTAGACCCACACCCACCAACTCCTGAGCCTCTAATAAGCCACTTCCACTTTTGTCTTTAGGGTTTTACGAGTTTGGTCCTCTCTCATTGGAACTTCTTTGAGCCACCTTCTCACCTGGCAAAATTATGTGACAGGTCTCAGTTTAGATGGTAAACCTTTTCTTGAATATCTTCTTCAAGAGTCATTAAATACCAAAATCATGTTTCTAAAGATATATTTTAACTATTTCTCAGAATACATGCATTACTCTGAATTTATTAATATCTCTTTACTTATTTTGCCCACTAGACTGTACATTCTTCTCAGAGATTGTGTCTGATTCCCTGCGCCTCCCTAATGCCTAAGGCAGTTACTGGCATTGCACTGTATCTATTTATTAAATGAATGGGTAAAATCATCTGAGTCCTTTGCTATACATATCTTGATTTTTCCTCATAGTATTTTCAATGGAGCAGATGACTATTTCATGGGATGGTATAATTATTCTTTAAAAGGAATGGATGGGGGGAAGGAGAGGGAGGGAAGAATTGAAAGAGTAATATTGAAACCTATATATCACTATATGTAAAATAGATAGCCAATGGCAAATTGCTGTATGGTGCAGGGAGCTCAAACCTGGTACTTTCTGACAGCCTAGAGGGGTGGGATGGGGTGAGAGGTGGGAGAAAGGTTCAAGAGGGAGGGGACATATCTATACCTAGGGTTGAGTCATGTTGATGAATGGCAGAAACTAGCACAATATTATAAAGCAATTATCCTTCAATTACATGGAAGTTCTGAAAAATAGCAAAATGGTGACTCTGCAAGATGATAGATGTGTTAACTTACTGTACTGTAGTAATCATTTTACAATATATACATATTTCAGATCACGTTATATACCCTGGTTGGTGGTGGTGGTTTTGTCGCTAAGTCATGTCCAACTCTGTGACCCCAAGGACTGTAGCCTGCCAGGCTCCTCTGTCCACGGGATTCTCTAGGTTAGAATACTGGAGTGGGTTGCCATTTCCTTCTCTGGTTATATATCCTAAATTTACACAATGTCATATGCCAATTTTATCAATAAAGCTTGGAAGAAAAGAAAAAAAAATGCTCACTGTGATTTGGGAAGCCTGGGGAGAGGTTTGCTTGTTATGGGTGTCAACTTTTTTTTTTTCACATCTGTGATCAGAAATTGAATAGCAGTCAAAATGAATAAGATAATGGAAAAGGTAAAAATGAGATAAAAGTGAGCATTTCTAAAATTTAACTCCCAATAGCAAGGAGTTTCACCATGACTTTCTTACTGATTATGGCCAATGCCGTGATTCTAAAAGTCAATGGCAAAAAATTTCAAGTCTGTTGTGAATCCTCCGTTTGTAAAGCACGTTTATATAGTTATTTAAAAAAAAAAAGGAGTGGGTGAATTAGATGATAACCTCAGTTGCTTTAGGGTTGTTAGAGTATTAAATTGACTGCCTTGTATATTCTGAAGCATTATAACAGCTTTTTGTAAAGTCCTTTTCACGTTTGCCTGTGGTCTGGAATTTACCTGAGGTTTGTAGGAATTTCCAAATGGCTAAGAAAGCTACTTTTCTACATACTTTTATTCTCTAACTGCAATGATGTGAGAAAAGCAGTTGCTGCTCACTCTTTTAGGAGTACAAATTACAATCTTGTTAGTTATTCAGGAACATGTTGCATTATGAATGTATTCCAATTATTTTAATTTAAATTCAATAAGTTATTTTTCTACCAGAAAGCTGTTTGAAACCTTATTATGCAGTCAATTCATTTACAAGATACTTCCAAATGGGAAATTTGTTTTCCAATTATTTGACTAACCTCCTTAAACTCTGTTGACATTCTCCCTACAGAGATTTCCAAATCACTCTAGGTTCTGGAATGTGGCTGCATCACTGGAGAGCTGGATTTCTTGAGCGGGTGAGATTTAGAGACTAAGCTTTGGAGCATCCTAGCTTTCCATGGTAATATATCTTTTGTTAAGAAATTTTCCCAGATATTCTGTGCTTTGTTCTGAAGTTTCCCATATTGATTTACTTCTCTGCTTGTTTCATCATGACATGTTTAGTGTTTGAGGGAATTTTGGCCACTTAAATTGCCTGAGTATCCTACCTATTCTGTGCCTGGACTACTTACTGATCAAAGCTCTAGTGGCTTGTCACACTCAACATCTTCAAGGACAATTCATGTTGATAAAGGATCCAGCGCTTGTCTCTGTGATAACTGTTCAGTAAGTGCCTTTGAAACTTCTCCACTCAGGGCTGATTCTTCACCTGGAAGTGTGTTCTGAGAGAAATCTTCGTCGTTTTTTCTGGAAACTTTGTCAGCTACAAATTGGCACTTGCCATCTATTTCTACAAGCATTAAATCATAAGCTGCCACATTTGCTGACTTTCAACACCCCCTGAAAGGACTTCTGGGTGGGGAGCAGAAATGAGGCACTATGTGCTCTAGGAAAACTGGCAGAACAGGTCTTCAGAGAATTCAACATTTTCAGGAGATGATTTTATGAGCCTCATTCTTGTACCTCCTTATATCTAGAAAAGCACTAAAATCCTTCATGGTGATGATTGTTTCTTGTGACTAGCCAAAGCTTCACAAGACTAGCAGGAACCTCCTAGAGAAATATGAGCTAGATTGCATGTATTGCTTTCACAGTAGAATTGATGCTTTTGATCTGTGGTGTTGGAGAAGACTCTTGAGAGTCACTTGGACAGCAAGGGAATCAAACCTATCAATCCTGAAGGAAATCAACCTTGAATATTCACTGGAAGGACTGATGCCGAAGCCCCAATACTTTGGCCACCTGATGTGAAGAGCCAACTCATTGGAAAATACTCTGATGTTGGGAAAGATTGAAGGCAGGAGGAGAGAGGGCGACAGAGGATGAGATGGTTGGATGGCATCACGGACTCAATGGACATGAGTTTGAGTAAACTCTAGGAGATAGTGAAGGACAGGGAAGCCTGGTGTGCGGCAGCCTATGGGGTAACAAAGAGTCGGGCACAACTTAGTGGCTGAACAACTCCCTCTTCACTAAAATCACACATGTACTGACTTTCTTCCTGCTCCTTTGAAGCAGTTTCTCAGAGCTATTCAAGGTTCTGTATCCCGGGCTGCAGTCTTCATTCTGCTCCAAGTAAAACTTAACTTGCCCCTCTAATGTTATGCATTTTTTTTTTTAAAGTTGGAAATTTCCTTAAATAGTTATTGAATGGTTTGCCTTTGAAATGAACAGAGATCATTCTGTCGTTTTTGAGACTGCATCCAAGTACTGCATTTCGGACTCTCTTGTTGACCATGATGACTACTCCATTTCTTCTAAGGGATTCCTGCCCACAGTAGTAGATATAATGGTCATCTGAGTTAAATTCACCAATTCCAGTCCATTTTAATTTGCTGATTCCTAGAATGTCGACATTCACTCTTGCCATCTCCTGTTTGACCACTTCCAATTTGCCTTGATTCATGGACCTAACATTCCAGGTTCCTATGCAATAGTGCTCTTTACAGCATCGACCTTTCTTCTATCACCAGTCTCATCCACAATTGGGTGTTGTTTTTGCTTTGGCTCCATCCCTTCATTCTTTCTAGAATTATTTCTCCTCTGATCTCCAGTAGCATACTGGGCACCTACCGACCTGGGGAGTTCCTCTTTCAGTATCCTATCATTTTGCCTTCTCATACTGTTCATGGGGTTCTCAAGGCAAGAATACTGAAGTGGTTTGCCATTCCCTTCTCCAGTGGACCACATTCTGTCAGACCTCTCCACCATGACCCTACCGTCTTGGGTGACCCCACACGGCATGGCTTAGTTTCATTGAGTTAGACAAGGCTGTGGTCCTGTGATAAGATTGGCTAGTTTTCTGTGATTATGTGTTTTTAAAAGATGCTTACTCCTTGGAAGGAAAGTTATGACCAACCTAGATAGCATATTAAAAAGCAGAGACATTACTTTGTCCGTCTGGTCAAGGCTATGGTTTTTCCAGTGGTCATGTATGGATGTGAGAGTTGGACTGTGAAGAAAGCTGAGTGCCAAAAAATTGATCCTTTTGAACTGTGGTGTTGGAGAAGACTATTGAGAGTCCCTTGGACTGCAAGGAGATCCAACCAGTCCATCCTAAAGGAGATCAGTCCTGGGTGTTCATTGGAAGGACTGATGCTGAAGCTGAAACTCCAGTACTTTGGCCACCTCATGCGAAGAGTTGAATCATTGGCAAAGACCCTGATTCTGGGAGGGATTGGGGGCAGGAGGAGAAGGGGATGACAGAGGATGAGATGGCTGGATGACATCACCAACTCGATGGGCATGAGTTTTAGTAAACTCCGGGAGTTGGTGATGGACAGTGGGGCCTGGCATGCTGTGGTTCATGGAGTTGCAAAGAGTTGGACACAACTGAGCGACTGAACTGAACTGAATGGAACTAAATACTTATAAATACATTTTATTTTCTTTATCCGTATACTTTAAATAATCACTAAACTTGCTAAATATTTAAAATATGTAAGTATTTAAATATGTACATATGTAAAAAAAAGTACATATTTAATATGTAAAATATGTAATTCCACTTCTACTTTGAACAGCAGTACATCCCAAGAGGAGTTGCCTTCAGGTAGAAATTTGGTCTCTGCTCCTTTGGTCAGCAACTCTGAAAAGCCTGTTTCAAAACCTTTGGTGTCCCTAGGAAGATTGTCAGTTGTAGAAAATGTAGATTCAAAAAACAGAGGCAGCAGCTATGGCTTTCTGCAGCCTCTGACAAGGTTATGCCAAAACAGGCCTTATAAACTATTACTCCAAAGACAGAGACTTTGGTCAAGTAGGCCTCTGGTTCCTTCCAGAGTGATCCTAATAAGGATATAGCTCCAGTGAGGAAAATTGAACTTGATATGGGAGACCCTGGGCCACCAGGTGTGGAGCCAGCCTCTGAGCTGTCGGATATACTGTGTCATACTGTGCAATCTCAGAAGTTGGTAGAAACCCACCTTATGGAATCTAGTAAGCAGCAAAGCCAGGAGCTCCACCAGTCTAAGGATTGTGGGAAAAGTGAAGTAGACACAAGCACTGAACTAAAAGAAGAAGTGAAACTCTCTGAAAGGACAGAGAGAGAGGGAACAGACATCAATGTTGGGCCCAATAGCATAGAGGACTCTAATTTGAACAGTGGGAACAGATGCATGTGGGAGGAAGAAGTAGAACAGCCCAACTCACATAGGACTGAAAAAAAGGCTAAACAGTCCAGGAAATTGATAACAGAAAGTAAAACTCAAGGTAAAGTAGTACCTGAATTGAAGACACAAGCTGTCTCTTCCACAAAGGCAAAAATAGACCCATTTCCATCAGAAGCTAGGTTTTTACTCCAGAACCCACAAGATGTGAAAATTTCTGCCCCAGAATTGCTTCTTCAGTCCCCAGCCAGATCAGATATGTGTTTGAAAGACCATGAACAGAAGCAAGGAGTTTCAACTGGTAGTGAGGAGTGGCTAGAAAATTCAGCACCAGAATCAGCTTCCAGAACTTCTAGGTACAGAAGCCTCAAACTGAAGAGAGAAAGATCAAAAGACTCACAGGGTAAAATGACCTATAAACTGACTGTTTGGGATGAGAACAAGAAGCCAGAGACCTGGGATAGCCCAGAGAAACCAAAAGCAGAAGCCCTGGAGCTTCGAGATGTCCATCCAGAACTAACAGTGACAATAGAGAACAAGGCCTTAGAAAACTTTGAAGTTACAGACTTAAAAGTAGAAGAGCCTGCTGCCCTGGGAAGCCTGGGGGATATAAGTGTTGATTTCTGCAATACTTGGGTATACCCAGCACATAGATCCCCAGTTGCCCTGTGTCAGAAAGTATGTGAAGAAAATTCTGTGTCGCCTCTAGGAAGTATTCCCTCCAATCTCACCGACTTTGAACCAGTACCATCCTTTTCTGAGTTTCCCTTAGATTCTCCCAAAACCCTGGTGCTGAACTTAGGAGCAGAGGGTGAACAAAACTCATCTAACCCCAGAACTGGGAGGATCACTTCTAAGATTTTGAAAACTGGACTTCCTATAGAAAATGTTGGCCTTGGCTTGGAGAGCCTAGAGGGAACACACCAGGCCCTGGACCTGTTAGCAGGAGGAATGATGCCTGAGGAAATAGAAGAAATATCTCAATTAGAGAAACAAGATTCACTCAGTGGAATCAGAAACAATTAATCCTTTAGGCCTTGGTCCATCTCCTTGCCTTCCAGATCTTGTTGATTTTGTCACACGGACATCTGGAGTTCAAAAAGAGAAGATATGTTCTCCTCTCTCTGAGCCAGGTGACCCTCCTGAGTCTAGTTCCCTGGAGATGGGACCACTGCAGCTAGAAATACTGAATGCATCCATCACAGAAGTAGCAGTTCCTCAAGTATATGAGTATAGTGACAACCCTTTGAATGTGGTAAAATCTGTGGCTTCAGGGTCCCATACAAGGGAACAGGTAGCCAGAGGCAGTATGATCCCTCAGGAAATAGCTGCACAAGAAGCTGCAGTTGATGCCCTCCAGGACCACACGGAATCCAGTCTTCACAGCTGAGATAGCACGTTCAGAGCTACTAGTGGATCAATACTATTGGCTTCTAGAAATTAGGTGCCCAGGTGACCCAGGACCAGTTGGATCTCATCTGGAACCTACACTAAGAGATGCAATCAGCATCTTAGAGTAAATGTTCATGGAAGCTAAAAAATTTACCTCTGTTCCTTTTTTCCTTAAGAAACCAGACAAATCAATCATAATTTCTATACATATCTATAAAAAAGTATTTTCTGTTAATTATTATTATTATTTTTTGCCAATTTATTTTCTCCAACTTTGTCATTAAAATCAAATGTCTATCTGGCTCACCAAAAATAAATAAATAAATAAAAAATAAAATAAAATAAAATATGTAAGTGCTGAAATGAGTCAAATCTTGTTTATTTCTAGTTCCTTCCAGCAGGGCTCATATCTCCCTTGTCACATGTGGAGAACATCACTTGGTTTCTGTTTGACCAGAAGTGCCTGCCCATCTTCCGGAGATAACAGCACCTTTTCCTTTGGGGAAATGCTTTTCCCCTATTCCATGCATTCTAGAAAGGAGAGGGTCAACACAACCCTATGGAACTGACCAGGGGTGAGTCACATGACCCATCTGGCTAATCAAAATTCTACTGAATTGGCACTTTGTTTAGTAGAGAAAGAAGTTCTCATCCTCCTAGACTTAACCAAAGTGAGATGAGTAATTGCAGACTCTTCCTGGTTCTCTCAGATCTGCTCTGCCTTTGTGTGATAGGAGGGCAGACTTGTATATTCTCATGACAATATTCTTAGGGTGGCAAAAGAGTCTATCTCCTCAGCAGGATGTCTCTGCCATAACTCTACCTAGGAAACAAATTCTGGAACATAGAGAATTTCTATTTCTGGGATTTTCAAAATTTTAGTATTCCCCTTTCAAAACACTGGCATTTCTCTCTTCTTGCTTCAGAAAAAATTTGGAAACTAAAGTTAAAGTTTTATGACATTACTGCTCTCACAGCTTCTGTGGCTGAGACAAAACCAAACAAGCCTTTATGAGTTTTTACCTTTTTAACTCTTCCTGTTTGAAATGTCCCAATTAAGAACGTGCACATTATTTCTATCGGCAAAATAGCCACTGTAAAATGTTTGCATTTCTTATCAGTTCAATTCAGTCACTAGGTAATGTCTGACTCTGGGACCCCATGAATCACAGCACGCCAGGCTTCCCTGTTCATTACCAACTCCTGGAGCTTCCTCAAACTCATGTCCATTGAGTCGGTGTTGCCATCCAACTATCTCAACCTCTGACATCCCCTTTTCCTCCTGCCTTCAGTCTTTCCCAGCATCAGGGTCCTTTCCAACGAGTCAGTTCTGTGCATCAGTTGGCCAAAGTATTGGAGTTTCAGCTTCAACATCAGTCCTTCCAAAGAATATTCAGGACTGATCTCCTTTAGGATGGACTGGTTTGATCTTGCAGTGCAAGGGACTCTCAAGAGTCTTCTCCAACAGAACAGTTCAAAAGCATCAATTCTTTGGCACTCAGCTTTCTTTATGGTCCAACTCTCACATCCATACATGACTACTGGAAAGACCATAGCTTTGACTAGACAGACTTTGTTGGCAGAGTAATGTCTCTGTTTTTTAGGATGCTGTCTAGGTTGGTCATAGCTTTTCTTCAAAGGAGTGAGCATCTTTTGATTTCATGGTTGTAGTCACCATCTGCAGTGATTTTGGAGCCCCCCAGAATAAAGTCTGTCACTGTTTTCATTGTTTCCCCATCTATTTGCCATGAAGTGATGGGACCAGATGCCATGATCTTAGTTTTTTGAATGTTGAGTTTCTAGCCAGCTTTTTTACTCTCCTCTCACTTTCATCAAGAGGCTCTTTTGTTCTTCTTCACTTTCTGCCATAAGGGTGGTGTCATCTGCATACCTGAGGTTATTGATATTTCTCCCGGCAATCTTGATTCCAGCTTGTGCTTCAACCAGCCTGGGATTTTGCATGATGTACTCTGCATACAAGTTAAATAAGCAGGGTAACAATATACAGCCTTGACGTACTCCTTTCCCGATTTGGAATCAATCTGTTGTTCCATGTCCAGCTCTAACTGTTGCTTCTTGACCTCATACAGATTTCTCAGGAGGCAGGTCAGGTGGCCTGGTATTTCCATCTCTTGAAGAATTTTCCACAGTTTTTTGTGATCCTCACAGTCAAAAGCTATGGTATATTCAATAAAGCAGAGGTAGATATTTTTCTGGAACTCTCTTGATTGCCAACAGATGTTGGCAATTTGATCTTTGGTTCCTCTGCCTTTTCTGAATCCAGCTTGAACATCTGGGTGTTCACGGTTCACGAACTGTTGAAGTCTGGCTTGGAGAATTTTGAGCATTACTTTGTTAGTGTGTGAGATGAGTGCAATTGTGCAGTAGTTTGAACATTCTTTGGCATTGCCTTTCTTTGGGATTGAAATGAAAATTGACCTTTTCCAGGGCTGTGGCCACTGCTGAGTTTTTCCAGATTTGCTGGCATATTGAGTGTAGCACTTTAACAGCACCATCCAAAGCTGGAGGTAAAAACATGCATATTAAAATCATGTATCATGTCTACACTTCAGATTTAGACGTAGTGGTGGTGGTAATGGTTTAGTGGCTAAGTTGTGTCTGGCTCTTTGTGACCCCTCAGACTGTAGCCCGTCAGGCTCCTCTGTCCATGGGATTTTCCCCAGGCAAGAATACTGGAGTTGGGTTGCCTTTTCCTTATCCAGAGGATCTTCCCTACTCAGGCATTGAATTCACATTTCTTGTATTGCAGGTGGAGACCTGCATTCCAGGCAGATTCTTGACTACTGAGCCACCAGGGAAGCCCTTAAATGTGGTACTATAATCTAAATCTCTGATGATTTGAAATGCCACATGGCTTAGACAAAAAGGATTGTAACATTTCCTTCTTTATGGTTAAGTTTATCCAGGAAAATGTTTATGGTTTGAATTAGATGTTTTGCCTCCAAACAGTTATGCTTTTTATTTAGCAAATAATTTATCTTCCATTCATTTAGGAAAAAGTAACGTGTTCAAACATACACCTTTTGAAGATATTGCAATGCTTAAGAGCATTTAAAACATTGCAGTGTTTGAGGATTGTTTCATGGTGAATTGCCTTATGCAGCTATTTATTAAAATTTACTTATGTAAGAGAAACAAAACATATTCAGCAATATAAATATCAGCTATATGTAAAAGGAGAGCCATTGCCTCCCAATTAAAGTCAGGAATTCTCATACATGATATAATTAAAGGACAAAGTAATAAATTTTACCTTTGCTGTCCAAGTGCTAGAATGAGGTTGCTATTATTGAAAGCTAAACTGGTATATTTGGAAACAAGTCACATGTACTCCAGTAAAACGTCCTGCCTAGTCATTAAATACTTAAATACTTCAAGTATAAATGATTTGGTTGCAAATAAGGGCCCATGGTTATGTCCAGTTTGCTTTAACATATAAGAACTGCAGATACTGTTATCGGATGTTTTTACCAGGCTCAGAGAACAAAGAATCTGCCTGCAATGCGGGTGATCTGGGTTTGATTCTTGTCAGAAAGATCTCCTGGAGAAGGAAATGGCAAACCACCTAGTATTCTTGCCTGGAGAAGTCCACTGACAGAGGAGCCTGGCAGACTACAGTCCATGGAATTGCAAAGAGTCAGACACAACTGACCGACTAACACTTTCACCATCACTACTGATTGCTCATTGGAAAGCCAGTGTGGACTTATAATTATCATTATATTCACATTGTGTTCAAAGTGTAAAATTATTTCTAGCTCTCTAGACAAATAGGCATTGCAGAATTTTAGAGTTACATAATGAAAACTTCTGGAGTGCACAGAATGCAGTAAAATATGAACAAGTACCATGAATATTTTAGCTTTAGATAAGAAGATTTTTGAACTGGGAAAAAAGGCAACTGCATTAAAGCTCTTTATATTACTTTGTAACAGTTAAGACATGTATGCGGGCTAAATGTATCTAGTAAGGTAAAGTAGACTTAATGTTTATATCCGAAAGAGGAAAAGTAGGAAACAGAAGAAAAATTTTTATCTGTTAACCACATTAATACAAAAAAACTCTACTTAAGAGATAACTTATTTGATAACTTCAGGGTTCATTAAAGATATGTGAGAGACTTATCTGCCCGTATGGCTCTGAGATTCTTTAATTTAGAACTTTTATAGAGGAAGAAATCTAACATCCCTCAAGTGAGTTATAAAACCATTCCTTCTTTGGAATTCTAGTCTGATTTTTACATTTGACGTTTATTGAGATTCGGGAAAGAAAGTGGGGTACTTCAAGCCTTTTTTGCTTTGGGAAAAAATTACATGAAAGAAAGTTTGCCTTTATTTATTCCAGTTTTCATTCCAAATCTTACTTCTGGTTTTGGGGGCAATGGTTAATGGAGGTGGGAATTAAATCTCCATTTCCCTGAGTTAGGTATTGAGTACCTTCACTTTTCTGTTCCACAAACTGGGCTCCTATCAAAACTCCCAATTCATCAGTGTATTGACTTTAATAATTAGCTTAAAAGATTGACCTCCTTTTCAGTGTACAAGTACAGGCGTAACCTCAAATTGATGTCTAAATGGAGAAATGTGTTAATTAGGATGCAAGGGCTTCATGGTAAAGTGAGCAAAGGAGATCTTGTTTTTTTTTTTTTCTTGCTATTACTTGTGTATATAAAAATTAGGGTCAGTGTAAACACTCTCCTTAGAAGGGTGGCGGGACTTTGTCCTAAGAAAATTGTGACTTGATTATTAATAACTTGATTATTATTGCTATTTATTTTTTACCTAATTATAACATTGGTTTACATATTGAACTTTAAAATGAATTCAAGCTTCCAGAAAAAAAAAAAAGAAAGTGAAGACATAGGAAAAAGCTTTGAACCCTCTCCTAGAAACTTACCAAAATAGCAAAAAAAGCAAAAAAAAAAAAAAAAAAGGAATAGCATCAGCTCTTTCGTCAGTGATTTTTAGCTGCTGAGGAGATGGAAGAGGTAGTCTGCAGCCTCTTTCCTGGTTTTCTTGGGCCTGTGTTCTTTTTTTTTTTTTGGATAAAATTGACATTTATTTAATATTTTGCCTCCAAGAGTACATACACATTTTTTTCAAGCATACACAGAGCATTCACCGAGATATTCCATATTCCTGCCCATAAAACACATGTAAAAACAATAGAAATCATGCATGGTATGTTCTCTAATTGCAATAAATTTATTAAAATTAATAATAGAAAGGTATCTAGAATAACTCCAAATAACTTGAAATTAAATAATACTATTCCAAATAATCCATAGATCAAAGAGTAAGTCCCAAAGGAAACTAGGAACTATTTTTAATTAAATGAAAATGCATCATATTAGGGGATAGCAAGAGCTACTTTTATTTTTTTATACTCTCTCTACTTGAAGTCCTGATTCAAATTCTCCAAATGTTGCTTTACACTGATATCTGAACTACATTGGCTTCTCTTGTTTTTGTTATCAAACTTTTGATGCCTAAATTGGGTTATGATGTGTATGCATTCTATCCTTCAAAATAAGGCTGGGGCAACCTTTACTTATTTTGGAATGTTTTACATTCTTGAATTTCATAAATACCTTGAACTTTGTACCATAAGCTGGACCTGTGTTCTTAAAGTTTCTTCAGGCAGGTTTTGATATACAGGGCATGTGCTTTAACATGGCAGAGCGGGGTCTCAGGGAGGAGTGTGCTCACTCAGGGACTGACTGATCTTCTTACACCATTCTAGCAGCTGGTCCTGTGACAGTAGGGCAGTCATGACAGAACATGTGAGCTTGTTTGTTAAGATGTTGCTAAACAACAAAATGTCCTGAGGAGTTACTAAACAACATAAAATGTTCAGGCCTAGGCCTTTGGGCCTTTATATAGTAGGCCTTCTGTATCCATGGGTTATGCATCTGGGCATCCAACCAACTGCTGTTTGAAAATATTTTTAAAAGTTCCAGAAAGTTCCAAAAAGCAAAACTTGAATTTCCCAGGCACTGGCAGCGATTTACACAGTATTTACAGTGTACAATTATTTACGTATCATTTACACTGTACTAGGTATTATAAAGGAAGGTATTATGAAGTAATGTAGAGATGATTTGGGCTTCTCTGGTGGCTCAGCGGTAAAGAATCTGCCTGCAATGCAGTAGACACAGGAGATGTGGGTTTGATCCCTGGGTTTTGAAGATTCCTGGAGGAGGGAATGGCAACCACTCCAGTATTCCTGCCTGGAGAATGCCATGGACAGATGATCCTGGTGGGTTACAGTCCAATGGGCCACAAAGAAGTGGACATGACTGAAGTGACTGAGCACACATTCACAGAGATGATTCACACTATCCGGGAGGATATGCATAGGTTACGTGCAAATACTATACCATTTATAGAAAGGACTTGAATATCATAGGTTTTAGTACCTGTGAGGGACCTGGAACCAATCTCCCATGGATATTGAGGGATGACCATACAGTTAATAAACTGGGAGGCACTGCATGGATTGTGGTATATTCACACAATGGAATACTACACAGCAAGGAGAAAGGACAACGAGCTGCTACATTCAGAGCATGGATGAATCTGGATGATTCATCCCAGGTGAGTCAGACACAATGGAGCACACACTATATGACTTCAGCTCTTCAAAGTACAACATGGGCAAAAGTGACATGTTTGGTGGACATAGCTGTTAACCTTGGGAAGAGGTAATGGCTGGGTGATGGCAGGAGGGAAGCTTTAGGGGAGCTGTTGATGCTTCAGCATCACTTGTACAATTTGTATAATGTTCATAAAGATTTGTCACTTAGTCAATATTAGTTGGCATCCATACTTGCAGTTTACATTCTTTATTATATATTATATTCCTTGGACAGCAAGGAGATCCAGCCAGTCCATCCTAAAGGAAATCAGTCCTGAATATTTACTGGAAGGACTAATGCTGAAGCTGAAACTCCAATACTTTGGCCACCTGATGCGAAGAACTGACTCATTTGAAAAGACCTTGATGTTGGGAAAGATTGAAGGAGGGGGGAGAAGGGGATGACAGAGGATGAGATGGTGGGATGGCATCACCGACTCAATGGACATCAGTTTGAGTAAACTCTGGGAGTTGGTGATGGACAGGGAGACCTGGCGTGCTGCAGTCCATGGGGTCGCAAAGAGTCAGACACGACTGAGTGACTGAACTGAACTGAACTGATACTTCTGAAACATTGCAAATCCCATTTTGTGGAAAGGAAAAGTACTTTACTCAAGGTACTTCATGAAGTAAGTGGCAAACCACTCCAGTATTCTTGTCTGGACAATCCCATAGACAGAGGAGCCTGGTGGACTGCAGTCTGTGGGGGTCATGAAGAGTGGATGCGACTGAGCACAAGGTATTTCAAGAACAACTGGGGCCGTCAGACAGCTTTGTAAGGACTTGTGCTCCAGTCCCTAAAAGTGGTGAAGAAGGAAGCCACTCTCAGGCCACGATTCTCTCTAGCACATCATTCCTCTCCTCCTCTTGGTACCTGTACCCTCTTCTCTTTTTTGTCCCTATCTCTACTGCTTTCCTACTCCATTTTCTCTTCTTTCTCCTAATTGCAACTTGTCCATGCTTGGGTTTCCACAGCTCTGGATCAACACTAGAGCATTCTTTAAACTTCAAAAACCCCTTCTTAACACTCCAGTCTCCCACATTTCTGAAAAGCTCCCAAGAGGAGTCTCTGGATCGCCAACACAGCTAGGTAAAGTCTGCGCAGCAGGGTGCCCTCTTGGTATGGAGCAGGGATACCCAAGCTCCAGAGAGTGAGACTTGGTAGGGAGGGCATGACTTTTGAATGGTGTGGTCATGGCCAGTGACAATACTTACCCAAGTGTATCCCAGTTTTCGTCTTCTCTCCATTAATCCAGTTTCAAAGATGACTTCTCTTGACTTAGCATCCCATAACTGAGATGCTGCTGTGGCTTTCTCTGCAATCGTCAAGGCTCAGATTATTCTCACTCACTTTTTCAAGCCCTCCTTATGGCCCAAGTCATTACAATTAGCTTCTAATCATTTTATAATCTGAAAAAGGCAACTTTATTAAAAATAGATTTCAAATTAAAAGTAGATTTCAAACTTGTCGAGAGTGAATCTGGCTTTTTATAAGATATTGAAAAGTAAGAGTAAATGAAAATTTGAGCAGAGGGAATATTTGGTACTACTGATATGCTTTAGCTGGAGAATAGCTCTTTGAATCAGATCTCATATTTCAAGAAACTCTTCTGTGGTTCAATGTAAGCAAGTAGTGGGTATGGACACTCACCTGAAGAAAGGTAAGGGCAAAATGAATGGAGAAAAATCAGAAGCAGAAATAGTAAATGTGTCCTAGAGTCTTAGATGATGTTTTGCTTGTGTTTTTAATTTATCTTTGGAAAGAAAGAGAGTCCTTTCTCCAACCTCTGAAACACCTGAGAATTTGATACTAAATTGAATTCTTCTGTGACTCAAGTTCAAGGAACTATACACAAGTATATGAGATCCATAATGAATGGTACAGAGCTATGGAGCTCCTATACCTCAACCCAGGGATAGCTCACTGCATAAATTGTAATGACCAACCACTGTAGTTGATGAGAAGCAGATACACCAGACAAGGAGAGCATGTTCTGAGGGGCCAATGTGACTAGCAATGCATAAACAGTGATGACTTCCTTAGAGTGGGGTGGTCTGTATGCACACAGCCTTGCCTCTCCTGACCACGCATGTTTGGAATGTGGTCATAGGGCCTCTGCTGTGCTGGGGGTCTTTAAGCCACATTGCCTGTCCTGGCTTTATCTGATCATTAAGTTATCTGTGTTGAGTGAAGCTTGTTGTGTCTCATGACACTTTATTATTAATCAAAATCATCAGTGCTAACTGAGCAGTGAGTGTTTCGATGTATGCTAGAGAACTTTCTCCCTAAGAGTCCTCCAGCTTTTAATGCTCATATTTATTGGGAAATAAGTCTTTGAAATAATATCCAAGTGATGGCCAGTGTGTAAACTGTTCAATAACTTTTGGTAGAAAAAGTGGCTTCTTTAATCCCTTTTGCAAAGAAATCTGAGGTTTAATTATTATGACACAATATATAATGCTTCATAATAAAACTTCTGTATTATAATGATTGGTTCTGTCTTCCAGAGTAAAATATTAAAATGTTATCAAAATGGGTGCAGACATCTTCAAACATTAGTTTTTACCATGACCAAAGCTTGCAAAATAGAGGACTTTTTAAAAAATAAATAAAGGGAAATTATTTTCAGTTTTATTCACCCACTCAAAAGGAATCATGAAATGTGTTTTAAAAATCATTTTCTGTTTGACTTTGTACTTGTCTTTTCACCTATTTTTTACAGATAAAGTGATAAAATAAGACACTTCAATTGCAGCTTTGCTGATGTGTTTTGAGATATCTAGGGTTTTATAAAAAATGATAAAGCAGTGGCAATTAACATATTAAAATGTTAGATCAGTTCTAGGAGCTCAAAACACCTTTCGCATGCAATATTGTCTGTCCTCACAAATATTCAGATGCTAGAAGGAAAAAGCAATGCCTTTGCAGTGTACATCACAGGGGTTTGAGACACATAATGGTAGAAAATATTTTCTTCACGATCTGAGTTTTCAAGGTCTGTGTATTTTTTTGTACAAAAGTAATGTTTCTGTACTTTTATAAACTGTTTATATTTTAGAGTTATAGTATTGGGGGAGTTATTAGTCTAAATAAGATTTCTAAAGACTTCCACAAATTTCTATTAGAATAAATAATTTATTTTGTAAGGGATACTTCCAAATGATTAATAATATACACACAATTGCCTCCTTGTTGAAATTTAATTGAAATACTTTAAATATGAATTGGTTTTCCAAATGAGGAGTTGGTTCCAATTTGGGTGGGTGGTTAAGATATTTTCAGCTGCCCACTTTATAAATATTGCTTTGTACCATAGACCCAGGGTCGACAAATATTACATGTCAATCAAATGCAATGAATGAGCTTTTGTTGTACTTAAAAATAAGTAGTATTAATTTTATCCACATAGAAAATATCTTCTCCAACTTCCAGTGATTTAGGGGTTCAGTTTTTGGTCAGCTGTCACTATTTACATCTCCTGCTATTTTTGCAATGAATAATTACTTGAACTCTGAGAAACAATTTATTCTTGAAAAGAATTAAAGTCACCCGTCATAAATATTATGTTGTTATTTTCCCTGTGAAGCTGTTGTCTGATAAATAACTTGGATTGTTTGGATAATCCCAGATAAATTTTGTGTGTACACTGGATCTATGATCAAACTACTAATGGATGGAGACTAAGGAGGGATAATCACTCATTCCTTCTTTGTATCTCTTCTTTATTGTCATAGTTCTAGTTGCTTCTTTTGATTTATATTCTTTTTAATTTTTCCTTTTTAAAAATGATTATTTACTTATTTATTTTCGGCTGTGCTGGATCTTCGTTGCTGCCTGGCCTTTTCTCTTGTTGTGGTGAGCTGGGGCTGCTCTTGATTGCAGTGCTAGGCTTCTCATTGTGCTGGAACCTTCTGTTGCAGAACTTGGGCTCCAGGACCTGCAGGCTTCAGCCGCTGTGGCACGTGGCTCAGTGCGGTTCCTGGGCTCTACAGAACAGGCTCAATGGTTGTGGCATCGGGGCTTAGCTGCTCCGTGGCATGTGGGATCCTCCCGACAAAGGGATTGAATCCACATCTTCTGCATTGGCAGGTGAATGCTTAATCACTGAGCCACAAGGGAAGCCCTGATTTTTCTTTACTTCTTCAAGTTTTCTTACCTTAAGGTTAGAAGTATTTTTTCTCCAACTTGCCTTGAAATTTTAGTGCATCATTGGAATTTAAGGTGGTTGGAAGGAACTTGAAAGCTCAAAATAAGGGACAGTTGTTAACGACAACAAAAATACTAAATTTTACAACTTCTAAATTCAGCTCTTACCATATTAATTTAGATATTACCATACATGTAGATTCATTCTGAATATTAACCCCCTTTCCTCACTGTGCATTCTTTTTTTATTTTTATTTATATTTTTATTTTTTTATTAAACTATAGTTGATTTACAATGTTGTGTTAATTTCTTCTGTATAGCAAAGTGATTCAGTTACACATATTTATGTTCATTCTTTTGCATATTCTTTGACATTATGGTTTATCACATGATGTTGAATACAGTTTACTGTGCTATATAGTAGGACCTTGTTGTTTACCCATTCTATAGATAATAGAATATTTGCATCTCCTAACCCCAAACTCCCAATCTTCTCTCCCCACCCACTCTTGGCAACCACAAGTTGGTTCTCTACTCATCCAGAAGTTCTTGAATATGCATAGTCCTTTAGTCTTGACATTTACCTAATCAACACTTACTGCCGTTCTGGCTTAGGAGAGGAAGCTGTAAGGAAGATCAGTTATGTACCTATGATGATCTTAGGTGGTGATAGGGGAAATCCATCTTCTACTGTCTTTGCTGGCATTTTGGTGGACCAGTCACTGTGTCATTGCCTGAGCTGAGGCCAGTTTGATGCCTAAAGTCAGCAGCTTTCAAGGTAGTAGAAACAGTTCAAGAGAGGTCAAATTATAGGTCAGATGTTCTGAAACATATTTCAGTACAGAATATTATTTCAGAAATGAAAGACTGAAAGGTCCTACTTTCATACATATAAGAAAGCAATCAGAGCATACTAATTGCTATGGTTTTGTCATTTATGAAAGTGAAAATGCTAGTCACTCAGCTGTATCCCGCTTTTTGCTACAACGTGGACTGTAGCCCACCAGGTTCTTCTGTTCATGGAATTCTCCAGGAAAGATTAATGAGTGGATAGCCATTCCCTTCTCCAGGGGATCTTCCTGACCCAGGGATCAAACCTGGGTCTCTTGCATTGCAGGCAGTTTCTTTACCATCTAAGCCACCAGGGAAGACTTGTCATTTATAATAAGGTGCAAATATACAAGTACCTGTTAATTTTATTGTTTGGCAAACATTTAGTTTTCAATACAGCTCCTACTCTACGTACAATTGGGTTATATCCCAATGAAGCCATCAGAAGTGAAAAATATCATTAAGCTGCAAATGCATTTATTACACCTAATGTCATACACCTAATCTACCTTCAAAATGTGCTCAGACCACATGCTTTAGCCTACAGTTGGGCAAAATTATCTAACACAAAGCCAAGTTTACAATAAAGTGCTAAAAATGTCATGTAACTTACTAAATTACTGAAAGTGAAGAACGCATTGGTTGTATGGATGCTGAATGGTTGAAATGTACTGATTGTTCCCTTTCACAATCTCATGACTGACTAGGAGTTGTGACTTGTTGCCATCATCCACCGTCACAAGAGGGAAACTACTGCTGAGGAAAAGTTCAAAGTTCAAAATTCAAAGCACAGTTTGTACCGAGTGGGTATTATACTTGCATCATTGTAAAGTCAAAATACTTTTAAGTATTTTGTAAGTCATTGTAAGTCAAACCATTTTGAGACAAGGACTGCCTGTATCCAATTTTTATAGCAGCAAATTAAAAAAATGGAAGAGTATGTTTAGTTAAATATTAAGGCTGAACTTCTGAAATTCAAAACAGTTGTGTTCATTGACTATGCTAAAGCTTTTGACTGTGTGAATCACAACAAATTGGAAAATTCTTAGAGATGGAAATACCAGACCACTTAACTGCCTCCTGAGAACCTGTATGCAGGTCAAGAAGCAACAGAACTGGACATAGAAAAATGCACTGGTTCCAAATTGGGAAAGAAGTATGTCAAGGCTATATATTGTCACCCAACTTATTTAACTTATATGCAGAGTACATTGTGAGAAATGCTGGGCTGGAGGAAGCACAAGCTGGAATCAAGATTGCCGGGAGAAATATCAATAACCTCAGATATGCAGATGACACCACCCTTATGGCAGAAAGTGAAGAGGAACTAAAGAGCCTCTTGATGAAGGTGAAAAAGGAGAGTGAAAAAACTGGCTTAAAGCTCAACTTTCAAAAAACTAAGATCATGGCGTCCAGGTCCCATCACTTTATGGCAAATGGATGGGGAAACAGTGGAAACAGTGACAGACTATTTTCTTGAGCTCCAAAATCACTGCTGATGGTGACTGCAGCTATGGAATTAAGACACTTGCTCTTGAAAGAAAAGCTATGACGAACCTAGAGAGTGTATTAAAAATCAAAGACATCACTTTGCCAACAAAGATCAATATAGTCAAAGGTTTTTCCAGTTGTCATGTATGGATATGAGGGTTGGACCATAAAGAAGGCTGAACACTGAACAATTGATGTTTTCGAACTGTGGTGTTGGAGAAGACTCTCGAGAGTCCCTTGGACAGCAAGGAGATCAAACCAGTCAATCCTAAAGGAAATCAACCCTGAATATTCATTGGAAGGACTGATGCTGAAGTTCCAATATTTTGGCCACCTGATGTGAAGAGCCGACTCATTGGAAAAGTCCTGGATGCTGGAAAGATTGAAAGCAGGGGGAGAAGTGGGCAACAGAGGAGATGGATGGTTGGCATCACTGACTCGATGGATGTGAGTTTGAGCAAACTCCAGGAGATAGTGAAAGACAGGGAAGTCTGGTGTGCTACAATCCATGGGGTCACAAAGAGTCAGACACAACTGAGAGACTAAACAATAGCAGCAACAACCAGAAGACACAGACACACCATTAAAAAAAATTTAAAAAAAAATCAAATCAAATATTAGAATTCATTTTAAAAAGACTGTGCAAAAAAGCAATCATTTAACACATGCAGTTGCAGAAGATGTATTTACACATTAATTTGTGAAACATGACATTTCATTTTGATTGGATGACAGTTGTCCTATTTGATTTGCCTTTTCTGACTCCAGTTTTTTTATGAATATGTGTATTGGTTGCTGTTTTTGGTTTCATTAGTAGAGGAATAGCTTCACAAATGCCTAAAATATGTTGGTTTTTATAGCAGTGTCATTAGAAGTCATTAGAAATGGAAATATGAATCAAATTAAAATATCAGTAAATTTTAATAATGGTTCCTAATTGTCTTCTGAAACATGGAGTCAAATATATCTGGAAGTCCATCCTGTTGAAGATAAAACATTTTGGCAATGTTGTGATTGCTATTGTAATTTTGGTGAAAATTTTAATTATTGAAGGTAATGTACTTGTTTTCATGGTGATGATAGGAATACACATACTGGTAGGCTACAGCATAATGATAAAAGTAATGTTTTTGCTAAATTAAGAAATTCATGGACCAAAAAATGTACTTGGAATTGGCTTGAAATGTGAACATATAATTCATAATTACATATCCAAATAAACTCCAGTCATTGACTCATGATTTGCCATCGGCTATAGATGGCAAAACTTTAGAAGTTTGTTTATATATAAACAAGGCCACTGAACCATAAAAATACTGGAGCATAGCAAGACGTGCTCTATCTCTTTGCTGTCCATGTAATGCTAGACTTTAAAAATACTTGAGACTTTACAAAACACTTTGTTAACCAATCTTTGTCACATAACGGTATCAAATATTTACATAAATGTATCCTGTATTTATTGCATTTTGCTTAAAATCTGTTGAGAATATTTCATCAACATATTCAAGTAGAGTATTAAAAACTCCAACTTTTGAATACTTTAACTATATTATTGAACACTAAGGTTACAAATAGGAAGATATCCAAAATCTCTACCTGCAAAATCAAGGGGAAAGCTCAACAAATAATGAGAGCATAGACTGTGTAAAAGATTTAATTTTGAAAATCTAAAATTGCAGTTTGGAATCTTTTTTGTGGGATGACTCTTGATAGAGCATCTATTTTTAACTAAAAAATGTAGATTCTCTGCCTTATTGAAATGATTTCAACAAATCTTATAGTTTAGTAGCATCTAAATTATGTGATAGTTTAAAAATCATTATAGTGATATTATGCTAGAAGTTTTGTGTGACAAAAACACTTATTAAAGATAGATATTTTCAATAGAGGGAAGACCACCTACAAAAATAATTGTGTTGAAATACTTATTTTAAAACAAATTTAAAATTGAAGTTATTCTTTATTTAGAAAAAATTTTCACTAATTTTTACAGTATTTGTACAGAGAATTTTATCTTGATTTAAAATACTATGGCAAAGACAAAATAGTGAAGGATATCAACATTGTCAAACTTATTAATTATATAATCCAATCTGGTCAAGGCTGTAGTCAAATGTATTAGAAAGTTAAAACAATAAGATCTTATTTTCAAATACATTCTTTAAAAAATAACTGTGACATATTAGTTATGCATGAGGCCAGGAAATTGATTGTAGTACATGACTGTGTACAAAGAATTATCACCCTGCTTATAATTGTTTGTAGGCAATATAAAGACTATATTGTTTTAATACTCATGGAAACTCATAGATGGATGGTATTTAATTTTATATAAAATGTTTATTATAAAAATTTGTTTTTGAAATGAATCATTGTTGAAAATATAAACTGTTTTCCACATTAACTATTTGTTTATCCATTTACTTTTTTTACTAAGACCTATGATTTTTATCTTGATGTTAAAATTTGTTACAGTAGGCTGGTATTTTTCATAGTGATTAACTATAGAATTTTAAAGAAAAGCACTTTCTTCCTGCAAATTAATATAGTCTATAAGCAAAATTCAAAAAAACTAAATCATGGCATACAGCCTTATTTATTCATGACAAATAGATGGGGAAACAAGGGAAACAGTGACAGATTTTATTTTCTTGGGCTCCAAAATCACTGAAGATGGTGACTGCAGCCATGAAATTAGAAGACACTTGCTTTTTGGAAGAAAGTCTATGATGAACCTAGACACCGTTTTAGAAAGGAGAGACATTACTTTGCTGATAAATGTCCACCTAGTCAAAGCTATGGTTTTTCCAAGTTTTTCCAAAGCTATGGTTTTTCACAAGTACAAATGTGAACGTTGGGCCATAAAGAAGGCTGAACACCAAAGAATTGATGCTTTCTAACTGTCGTGCTGGAGAAGACAGACAACTCTCTCTCAAGAGAGTCCCTTGGACTGCAAGGAGATCCAACCAGTCAGTTCTAAAGGAAATCAGTCCCAAACATTCATTGGAAGGACTGACGTTGAAGCTGAAGCTCCAATATTTGGGCCACCTGATGCGAAGAACTGACTCGTTTGAAAAGGCCCTGATGCTGGGAAAGATTGAAGGCAGGAGGAGAAGGGGATGACGGAAGATGGGATGATTGGATAGCATCACCGACTTGACGGACATAAGTTTGAATAAGCTCTCGGAGTTGGTGATGGACAGGGAAGCCTGGGGTACTGGAGTCCATGGAGTTGCAAAGAGTCGAACATGACTGAGTGACTGAACTGGACTGAGCATTTGATAAGATCTCCAATCCTTTCCATCACAAAATCCAAAGTTTTTTTTAATATAGTCTCACTACTGCATACATACAGTTCATTTGGTGATGAGTTTTAATTTCTGACCAGTAAATAACAAAATTCATTTTTTACTCTTTACCTGTGGGTTTATTTTTACTTGTATTGATAAACAGGGTGAGCTATTGTCAGTATAGCTCTGAAGGGTTTAATACAGTAAAACATCACCAATTCTGTTATTCTGCCATCTGTTTAATAAAGTCAGCCATATGTATTTTAGACTCAAGTCTCTTGACCAACATGGGTGGCAGATGCCCCATTTTTCTCAGATTTCTCTACTTAATTTTTCACTCTTGTCTTGAATTTTGGTTTACTGTAGACTTCCTTAATTTCTGATCTTTGTGTTGATATTTGGTCATCATGGTTCGACACTTGCATTTCTCCTATAACTTAGTTTAACTCCAACTCTGTGATTACATTTCTTACATATGTTAAAGTAATTTTCAGTGACAATCCTTGGCCCACTGATTATACTGTCTTGTCTCTTCTATAAGTACCTCCCTGAGGTCTTGTATCCCACCACTAATGTGATTAAAATAGTGTTATGTGGCATGCATACTATGAAGTTCAAATGGCTTTTCTTTTAAAATAGTTATATAACTTAAAATACTCATTTCAGTTAAATTAATGAGAGTTATAGAATGTATTAATAAATGATCTGTTAGAGCTGCAAATAGTCATTTTTAGTGATGTGCATTGTTAAATCTTTATAATTGAATATTATACTCTTCTAGTATATATCTGACTTGGTTTAGCAAAAGCATTAAATTTGGCAGGGTATGATTATTCCTAGTTAATTCCAAAGAAACTATGACATCAGGCCAAAGGATGTTGAACAGGCCTGGACTTGAACTTTTAAGAAATAACCAGGTGAAACACATAAGATGCCTAATAATTTAAGGACATGTAAGCGAGTTTCAGTTTCGAGTAATCTATCTTTCCTAACAGGCTCTCTATTAATGTTGTGTGAAATGCCATGTAATGATTACTGCCAGTGCAGTTAAATGCTTTTATAATTAAATCTATATTGAATGGATTTCTTTGTCTTTCCTAAGTAGTTTCTTGCTGGGTGTTTAAAATTCTTGCAGTTTAGAGTATTGTGCTGGAAATTGTAAAATGTTTAAGCATGAAGTGAAATTGTGTTCTGTGGCATGAAAAAATATTTATTTTTGCCAAATAAAGAGGTATTGAGTCATATTCATTAATCTAATAACATATCTTGTAATGCTTGCTACAGCTTAGGAAAGATACTATCTTTTGTGAAATCTATGGGAAATAATACATCTTGGCAAAAAATATAAAAATGTTTATAATTATTTCTTTCACTGTATAATCTTTGTTAGTACTCCATAGGAAGCATGATTCATGGTTGTTGAAAGCACTATGAGTTCTGATTATTAAGTTCTGATTATTCCATTTAGTAGCAATGTGAACATGGGTTACTTATTTATCATTTGTAAGTCTGTCATTTGGGACAAATAATAATACCTGTGGCACAGAGATGTTTTGAAATGTGAATGTGAAGATGTATATGTAACATGCCTAGTGCAGTGTCTACTGCTTGATAAATATTAGCTATTATAATCAATTTTCCTTACTAAACAAACCTCTTTACCTGAACTTATATTGAAATTTATTTAAGAAAACTATATGATGTATGTTTCATAATTATCTTACAAATTAGGGAACAGATATTCATAGAAAATATTTATTTTCTTAAGAAAATTATTTATTTTCTATCCCACAATGATCTGTAAAAAATGAGTTATATGCAAATGTATTAATTTAACTGAATATGGTAAAGTCCAAAAATGGGTATTTTAGTGTCAGTGACAGTGAAAGTGAAGTCACTCAGTCATGTCTGACTCTTTGTGACCCCATGTACTATAACCTAGTAGGCTCCTCCCTCCTTGGGATTTTCCAGACAAAAATGCTGGAGTGGGTTGCCATTTCCTTCTCTAGGGGATATTCCCAACCCAGGGATCGAACCCAGGTCTCCTGCTTTTTTGTAGGCAGATGCTTTACCATCTGAGTCACCAGGGAAGTCAGTTTAGTGTCAGTGCTTCTGCTTAAATCTCATCTCCAGATTCTCTTTCAAAACTGGAAGATTTTTAACTTTAGTAGATTAATATGAATATTTGAAGTTGTGTGAATCTAAGAAATTTTTTTTTGCAAAAAATAAAGATGGAAAAAGTTAACTTTAGTACATGTGTATACATTTGTCACAAAAAGTTAGCAATTGCTGCCTATTGATGTAAATTAAAGTCTGTGTAGATCATGCAATGTGAGTACTGATCGTCAATCCTGTGTCACTACAGTTCGCATATTGTACAGGCCTCTTGTTGTCTGGAAAGATCTGAGTGTTTTATTACATGCATTGAGTTCTGTTGTGTCTTGAAGCATTTTGAAAAGAGATTCAGCTTTGATATTAGACAGCTGAAACCTCAGCTCTGTCACTTACTGGTGATGGAGCATCACTGATTCCTTCCTATGAGCTTTAGTTTCTTTTGTTCATCACACAGAGCTGTGGGTGAGTTAGTATGAGAATGCACTTATGATAACCACTTGAATGATTTCTATGCCACAGTGGTCATTTCTCTGTTTTAGGCTCTTGTCCATTCAACTATTTTTTACATTTGAAGCAACAGCTGGCAAGGCTCATTAAGATGCTTTTTCTTAGTCTCTTTCCATGTCAAACTGGCCTTGCCAGTTGTGATGGAGCTGCTATTCTGGAATATCTGCTTGTCTTAGCATAGAACTCATATGCTTGAGAAAATGTATAATAGAAAGAAAGAACTGGGCATCAGGGCTGAAGGTCTATTTGCTTTGTGTGCCTATAACCTAATAGGTGTGTGACTTCTCCAGGCCTCAGATTCCTCATTTGTAGAATGATGATTCCAACAATGTATTTGTCTTGTTGTCTGATGTTGTGAGAATCAAGTCATAGGTGTTTTAAAAAAGCTTCTTAAGGAAGCAACATAAATATTCGTCAACAGAGATATAGATATGGAAAAAGAACATATGGATAAAGAAGATCCTTTTGGTAGAACTTCTGATGCTGTAATTGAGAGAGCTGATGTTGCTGTTGAGAGTCTGATACCAGGACTGGAGCCCCTGGTGCCTCAGTGCCTCCCTTCTCAGATGAAATCTGTGACCTCGAACTGCACAGATTCTCTTGCCAGGGTGGATTTCCTGATTGATTGCTCTCTGCTGTCTAACTCCTCTACTGACCTTCTGGAAGAGTTTGGCCCCAAAGCCATCTCTCAACCATGTCTCAATCAACCACCTATGACTTGATTCTCACAACATCAGACAAGACAAATACATTGTTGTTATCATCATTCTGCAAATGAGGAATCTGAGGCCTAGAGAAGTCACAAACTTCTTAGGTTATAGGCACACAAGGGTTATAGGAGCACATTTCTCAAGCATATGCTCCAGCCCATAAAGCTGCAGAAGATAGTAATCTCATCTCAGGTTTCGATGACCCTGAGGGCTCGGACAAGGTGGCAGAAGATGAGTTTGACCCTATTCCTGCATGGATAACCAAAGCCCCACAAGTTGGGCACTCTAGAAACAGCAGTGGGAGCTCCGAGTCCAGTCTTCCCAACCTAGCCAGGTCTTTACTGCTGGTGGATCAGCTCATGGAGCTGTAGCCATGCCCCAGTTGCAGAGGCAGTTCTGTAACCTCCATACCATAATACACATTTTCATTATGGAGTTATAAGACAATGATTTTTTTAAATCTGCAAATAAGGGGCCCTCTAGCCCTGATCTCCTATCCCTTGCCTTCTCCCGCAGAAATGATAAGGAAGGAAAATCCCTTTGGCCCTCCAGATATTCTCTGGCCAGCTCCTTTCTCTCAGTTTGCTGGGTTCTCTCATCTCCCTTCTTCAGTAGCATTATCTTACATCAAGCACTAGATGCCACAGCCTCACCTCTGCTGGAATCGACTCCGCCACAAGCCTAACTGTAACTGAAACTAGTGAGTTGATACCTTTGTCTCATTCTTGCTAGGAGTGGCCTCTCAAATGGATCCTCCCAACCCCATCTCCTCTGGCCAGATGCTGATGAATGTGTTTCTCTGCTTTTGGTTTTCTATCTTGCTGCTTATCCTGAGCTGGTCTTCACTCCAGGCAGTAACCTAGAGATGGGTGTGTGGTGTAAAAGAAGATAAAACTGACTGATGTTATATGTCTGGAAAGAGGAATTGAGCCCAACACTAGCCAACCAACCCTGACCTTGTTTGATCATAGACTTAGCCAAGGGATTTTACACCCCATGCAACCTGCCCAGCATCCGTCCAACATTCTGGCTTCCACTGAACCATGATTTCTCAAATCTGGAGACGTGACTGCAAGAACTTGAGATCCTCAGATAAAATGTGTACATTATATAAATTCCAAGTATTGCCATTCCTTGTTGTGTTTAACTATCCCAAGCTGGGATTTCAGAATTAGTCTAAAATGAGACAATATGGTGATATGATACCTTTTATTAGAAGACTTTTCACTGAGGGGTAGATGGGGGAAGGGAAGGAACTATAGCAGAAACAGATGCATTTTTCTTGTGATGTTTATTTTGAATCAAATGTTATAAATTGTGTATAAATGAAGATGCCAAACAGTTCTGTTTCCACTTGGCATTTCAAGTTCAATGTCAGGCGTCTGTGCAGGGTTTTTATCTCTTTCCCTTGTATAACTAACTATGCAGCAATCCTACAGTGTAGCATATGGAATCATTTTACATAGACTTGCGTGTTGCTATAAGCTTTCAGCAGGTTCTCTGTCTTTGTAGAATAAGCATGTTGTTTATTTTCAGATAATCAGAAATAAATATGCTGACACATTAGGCACAGTTTGACTCTGGCTACTTAACTTTCTTTCTCTCTGATGTTTGAACTGAAGGATACAGCCAGTGAAATATGTTCAGTTGGTTTTCCTTGTCTACTTAGATTAAAAAAAAAAAAAGCATAGTTTTCTCAATAACCTTAGAATATTGTTCATAAAATAAATAAGAACCCCTGCACTGATGTGAAAAAAAAATAGATGACGTGGTACATATATACAATGGAATATTAATCAGCTACAAAAATGAATGAAATTGTCCCATTTGCACAGACATTGTTGGACCGAGAGACTATCACATAGAGTGAAGTCAGAGAAAAATAAATATATATTTACGCATATATGTGGAATCCAGAAAAATGGTATAGATGGTCTTATTTATAAAGCAGAAATAGAGATAGACATAGAGAACAAATGTATGGATACCAAGGCAAGAAGGGGACTGGAATGAATAAGGAGATTGGGATTGACATATATGGGCTTTCCCAGTGGTTTAGCGGTAAAGGATCAGCCTGAAATGCAGGAGTTGCAGGAGACTCAGGTTCGATCCCTGGGTCAGAGAGATTCCCCTTGAGGAGGGCATGGCAACTCATTCCAGTATATCCCATGGACAGAGGAGCCTGGCGGCCTCCAGTCCATAGGGTCACAAAGAGTGGGACACGACTGAAGTGACTTAGCAAGCATGCATGCATTGACATACATATGCTATTGATATTAGGTATAAAATAGGTAACTAATGAGAACCTATAACAACACAGGGAACTCCACTCAGTGCTCTGTGGTGACGTAAATGGGTGGTGGTTTAACTGCTAAGTCGTGTCCGACCCTTGGGACCCCATAGACTGTAGCCCAACAGGTTCCTCTGTCTATGAGATTTCCCAGGCAAGAATACTGGAATGGGTAGCCATTTCCTTCTCCAGTGGATTTTCCCAACCCAGGGATTGAATCTGGGTCTCCTGCATTGCAGGTGGATTCTTTATCAACTCAGCCACCAAGGAACCTAAATGTGAAGGAAACAGAAAAAAACAGGGGACATATGTAAACAGATAGCTGATTCACTTTGCTACAAGCAGAAACCAACCCAACATTGTAGAGCAACTGGACTTCAATTAAAAATATTTTTAAAAGTACTTCTTAAATTGAAAAAAGTTATCTGCAAATGCATTGTGTTCTTGATTCCACTGTTTTTCAGGTAACAGCTTCATATATGTAGAAGGATTGAATATTGGTTATATTTTTTTAATGTTCTTGATGTATTTTCTCACAGAGTTACAGTGGTTCTTTCCAAATGGCTGGCTGCTGTTAGGAGGTGTCTGTTCCCTAGCAACAGCATTTCTTGCACGCCCTCTGCAGCAACACAGCTTCTGGACACTGGTACACACTACATGTCATAGCTCAGTGGTTTATTCACCTTCACCAAACACATCTGTGGACTTTCTACAGCTCATCAAATGAATGGAAACTCAATGACCGTGACTCGGCAACCTGCCTGGGTTAACAATTATACATTTCATTAGATATTTGACTTTACCTATTCGTTAAGTGTAATAATTTATTTTTTGAACTGAAGTCTTTTTTATTTATGATAACTATGATTGCTTATCAAATAAACCTAATATCCTTGAATTTCATAAGCATCTGCAAAATTGTGCTTTCCATGTTTCTGGCTGATATCCAGCCTTATTAAATATATTAGTGCAAAAACAATAGTTGCCAAAGCCCAGAGTTTTACTTAAGCTAGCAAATAATTAGGACATCACTATAAACAAGCCCTTTATTAATAAATTTGTTAATGGTTATTCTGGCTATGGAAATAAGTTCAAATTGGCTTTTAACCTAACAGAAGGCTTTAGTTTTACTGTATCAAAGTGAATAGCTTTGCTTATATATAATTTCAGTTGTTAGGCAAAGAGAGCCCTTACATAATTTATTTTGTGTTTTTAATACTTGTAGTTCTTAGGTTCTGTTGAAACACATTTTCATCAAAATGACCACATAAATCTTGAAAAGGTGCAAGTTCTTGGAGTAATCAGATATTTCTCAGCAATCAGCCTGAAAGTAGTCCTGACAATTCACAGTACAGCTAATTAGTCTGTAGTTATATTAATTGATGTAAGACTCACTGGTTGTTACTTTGGGATTATAATTTCGGTTTTTTCCAAAATCTTTGATGCAATCATGATATCCACTTGTAAAACTGGTATAATACTGGAGACTAGTGATACCTTGAATTTTGCATCTGCACTTTAAAATCTTCTATTATGGCATTAGCATGATAGATGGTTCCTTAATGCCTACAACTCAGGATATTTCTTTAGTTTCTAAAAAGAGAAAATAGCTAAAGACTAACTCATCTAAATTCTATTTCCCTTTACTCAAATCATTATATAACTTTTTAAAAATAAAATCTTATTTATATGTAGAGTCTTGTTTTTCACACAGCACTCAAGAAGCATGTGTGAGCAAATTATTTTTCCTGCCACCTACTGTGATATAATTCCCAGGTGCTACTTCAGAAGCAGAGTGGTTATAAGGAGTAGAGATCTGGGGAGAGGGAAGGTTGAGAGGTTTCTTTGCAAGCAAAGTCTTAACACAGGTGAAAGTGAAGTTCATTCAGTTATGTCCGACTCTTTGTGACCCCATGGACTATACAGTTGATGGAATTCTCCAGGCCAGAATTCTGGAGTGGAGAGCCTTTCCTTTATCCAGGGGATCTTCCCAACCCAGGGATTGAACACAGGTCTCCCACATTGCAGGCGGATTCTTTACAAACTGAGCCACAAGGGAAGCCCAAGAATACTGGAGTGGGTAGCCTATCCCTTCTGCAGGGGATCTTCCCAACCCAGGAATTGGACTGGGGTCTCCTGCATTGCAGGCAGATTCTTTACCAACTGAGCTATGAAGGAAGCCCTATGTGTGCACAGAAGCACTGCAACATTGCTACATCCATGTCTGGAACATAGAAATATAGATCTCTTTCAAAAGAGCAGTAGCAAATATGAGTTTTCACTAGAAAATTTAGTACAAAACAACATGCCATTCAACTAGTAACAAACACTTGTTTTTTAGAGAAATGGACAACAGTTACAACAAAATAATTTATGGCCATAACCATTTGAAAAGATGGATATTAATGACACTGTGATTTAAAGAAATATAAGCTTTAAAATAGCTATACAACTCATAGGATCAATACAAATGTAAAACTAACAATATCAAGTATTGATGAGGTTTTCTGTAAAATAACTGATCTCACATACTGTTAGTGGGGATGAACTGACTGCAGCAGTTTTAGAGGCTGTAAACTAACAAGGTAAACCCTGTGACCATCAATTTCCATTCTGAGTATCTTAAAAAAATTAGTGCATTTTCTAAGGAGATATCAACAGGGATGGATTGCAAACAAATTAAAATCTTAATTAAAAGGGAAAGGTAAATTAAATGCAGTATATTTAAAAATTTATTTTTATTTTTTATTGGAGCATAGTTGGTTAACAATGTTGTGTTAGTTTCAGGTGTTTAGCAAAGTGATTTGGTTATGCATATACTTGTATCTATTCTGTTTCCTATTTAGGTTATTACAGAATATTGAGCATGTTCCCTGAGCTACAAGTATTAATAGGTCCATTTTGTTTATCTGTTTTAAAGGCAGCAATATGTATGTGCCATTCCCAAACTCCCAATCTATGTCTCCCCCTCCATCCCTCTGAGTAGCCATAAACTCTTTCTCTGAGTCTGTGAGTCTATTTCTATTTTGCAAATAAGTTTATTTGTATCATTTTTTAAAGATTCTGCATATAAGTGATATCATATGATGTTTGTCTTTCTCTGATTTGCTTCATTCAGTATGATAATCTTCAGGTCCATTCATGTTGTTGCAATGAACTTATTTCATTATTTTTACTGGCTGAGTATTATTCCATTGTATATGGGTACCTCATCTTCTTTATCCATTTATCTGTTGATGGAAATTTAAATTGCTTTCAGGTCTTGGCTACTGCAAACAGTGCTGCAGTGAACATTGGAGTGCTTGTATTCTTTTGAACCATGTTTTTCTCCAGATATATATCCAATAGTGGGATTGCTGGATCTTATGATAGCTCTGTTTTAGTTTCTTAAGTAACCCCAATACTGCTCTCCATAATGGCTGCACCAGTTTACACTTCCATCAACTGTGTAGAAGGATTCCCTTTTCTCCACACTGCCTCCAGCATTTATTGTCTGCAAACTTTTTAAAGATAGCCATTCTGACTGATGTGAATTGATAGCTCATTGTTTTTTCCCCTGGGGCCCTGGCTTACACTAGACCTTGTATGCACCTTTCAAGAATGATTTCTGTTTCCTTCAGTCCTATGGAATTCCTGTGATCAAATCCTGCTGGCCTTCAAATCAGATTATCTAGGGCTTCTTCCTCCAATTACTAGATCCTTAGAGACTGACACGGGGCTCAGGACTTTCACTCCTGTGGGAGAGCCTCTGTAATATATTTATTTTCCAGTTTGTGGGTTGCCTACTCCATCGGGTATGGGCTTTCATTTGATTTTTTTTTTTTTTTTTTGGCCAGGACATGTGGCATGTGGGATCTTTAGTTCCTTGAGCAGGGACCAAACCCATGTCTCCTGCAGTGGAAGCTTGGAGTCTTAAACTCTGGACTGCCAGGGAAGTCCCAGGGATTTGATTTTATTGCAGTTGTGCCCTTCCTACTGTCTCATTATGGCTCCTTCTTTGTCTTTGGATGTTGGGTATATATTTTTTTTTTTTTGTAGGTTCCAGTGTTGGTTTTTGTTTGTTCATTTTTTTTTTCTTTTTGGTCGATGGAGCAGTTAGTCATGATTTTGATGTTTTTATAAGAAGAGGTAAGTTCATGTCCTATTTGTCCATCTTGCCAGCAAGTACTCAAAATGTGGTATATATATATATATATTTCATTTATTTTTATTAGTTGGAGGCTAATTACTTTACAATATTGTAGTGTTTTTTGTCATACATTGACATGAATCAGCCATGGATTTACATGTATTCCCCATCCTGATCCCCCCTCCCACCTCTCTCTCCACCCAATTCCTCTGGGTCTTCCCAGTGCACCAGGCCCGAGTACTTGTCTCATGCATCCAGCCTGGGCTGGTGATCTGTTTCACCCTAGATAATATACATGTTTCGATGCTGTTCTCTCGAAACATCCCACCCTTGCCTTCTCACATATTTTTATACAAAGAAATAATCCACATGAGCAAGGTTCAGCAGAAATAACCAATCACAAGCTTACAGAGATGAAAGGTATTCTTTCAATCAGACTGTTACAGAAATGAGAGATATTGACAGTACAGTATCAAAGGGATCCAGGAGATAATAAGAGGGAAAAACTGATGTGATGTGAAGCAGCAGTTGAAGTTTTCTCCAAGAATTTATTAAAGATACAGATGCTCAGAATCTTAAAAGCACACATATTGCAAGCAGGATAGTGGAGAAAAGAAAAAAAAACTAAACAAATAACGCTTAGAAAAATTGTGCTACAATGAAAGAAATCAACCCTGAAGGACTGATGCTGAAACTGAAGCTCCAATGCTGTGGCCATCTGATGCAAAGAACTGACTCATTGGAAAAGACCCTGATGCTGGGAAAGACTGAAGGTGGGAGAAGGAGATGAGAGGACAAGATCGTTGGATGACATCCCCAGCTCAATGGACATGAGTTTGAGCAAGCTCTGGGAGATGGTAAAAGACAGGGAAGCCTGGTGTGTTGCAGTCCGTGGGGTCACAAAGAGTTAGACACAACTGAGCGACTGAACAGCAACAGGATAGAGACAAAAGAGATCTTAAAACTAGCCAGAGAAAAAAGACTGATTACTTAAAAATTGACTGCTAATGTCTCAAAATCAATGGTAATAATATTTTTCTGTACTGAGAGATGGGAATGAGTCATAAATGTAAACTGAAAAAACTCTCTTTCAATAAAAACCCTGGAACAGAGACACAGCTAGACAGCACATATGGAAAGCTGTCATTACCAACTATTCCTCTCACACAGTTCCTCTCACTACAGAAAATTTTAAGCTTTCAGGTTGTACTTCAGGGAAAAGGAAAATAATTGCAGGAGATAGGTTAGGATACAAAAAAGGAAGAGTCAACAAATAAAATGCAAATTGTTGAATAAATTGAAGAAACATTTCTTGGATAAAAATAATAAATATCAGATTTGTAGGGTTAAATCAAGCTAGAGTTTAAATCCTAGAAGATATCATATTAGTTGAGAGTGCAGTGATATTAGTTTAAACACTCTAAGCTGCTTATATTTTTTTCAGGAAGAGGTCAAAGATACTGATCATCATTAAACTTTATTGAGAGTTAAATCACTACCAAAAAGTCAATAACAGAAAATATATCACTGACAGAAAAGAGAATCAGTTCAAGTAGGGCAAGATGATTGTTAAAGAATAAAGAAAACAAAAGAACAAAATCAGGTGATAGAAATGAATAGAAACATATAAATAATCATAATCATTGTAAATGGTTTCAACTCTTCTATAAAAGATAACTGATTATCAAAAATCAATTAAACTACTTTCTGTAAGAGACATAGCTAGAACACAGGGCAGTGAAAGGCAAGCTGGACATAATGAAAAAACCCACATCAAGGATAAATCAACAAAATAAAGCTCTTGTAATCATACTAATACTTTACAAAATAAATTTTAAGGGTAAAAATCTTTAAAGAGGAGAAGAGGAGCACTATCTTTTTTTTTAAAAAAGATTCAAAACATCCTGCAGATAATTTCAATTTACATGTGTCCCATGAAACTTTAAAATACATAAAGCAAAAATTTACATAACTTCAAGGAGAAATAGAAAACTCTACCATGATAGTGGGAAATTGTAATGCATGTCTCTTAGAATTAGATCACATTATAAAATAAAGCAGGAAGGATTTAAGAAGATTTAAACAGTTGCATAAATAGATTGATTTAATAGGCATATATATATATATAAAACCCATGTACTCCAAAACTAAAGAATAAATATACTTTGAAAATTTTCTAAAAATTTCAGAAAAATTGACCAAATCCTAGAATATAAAGCAATCTAAAAGTTTATAGCCTTTAGCCAGTATATCACCATTTTTAAGCCATAGAACTGAAGTTTTTATATGTATTAAAATCTATCACAAAAATGGTCTTATAAAATATATTGCTTATAAATTGTGCCTTTAAAAATACTTGAAAGTCATAATTCACATAACTATGGGTCAAAGAAAAATAAGGGAAATTAGAAAATACTTCATATTGAAAAATAATGAAAAATTTACTTATCAAAGCATATATATAGGATGGATAAGCAACAAGGTCTAGTATAACACAGAGAACTATATTCAATATCCTGTAATAAAACATGCTGGTGTTTAGTCTCCAAGTCATGTCCGACTGTTTTGCCACCCCATGGACTGTAGGCCAGCAGGCTCCTCTGTCCATGGGATCTCCAGGCAAGAACACTGGAGTGGGTTGCCATTTCCTCCTCCAGGGGGTCTTTCCCACCCAGGGATCTAACTCTCATCTCTTGTCTCTTGCACAGGCGGGTTCTTTACCATGAGCGCCACCTGAGAATCCCCAAGGTGGATTCTTTACCACTGAGCTATCAGGGAAATGACATAATGGGAAAGAAAATAAAAAAGAATGTCTAGATGTAGATATCTGAGTCCCTTAGTACACAGCAGAGATTGGCACAACATTGCAAATAAACTGTATTTCAGTTCAGTTCAGTTCAGTCACTCAGTGTTGTCCGACTCTTTGCGACCCCGTGGACTGCAGCGTGACAGGCTTCCCTGTCCATCACCAACTCCTGTAACTTGCTCAGATTCATGTCCATTGAGGAGTCAGTGATGCCTCCAACTACCTCATTCTGTGTCACCCCCTTCTCCTCCTGCCTTCAATCTTTCCCAGCATCAGGGTCTTTGCCAATGAGTCAGTTGTTTGCATCAGGTGGCCACAGTATTGGAGTTTCAGCTTCAGCATGAGTTCTTCCAATGACTATTCAGGACTGATTTCCTTTAGGATGGACAGGTTTGCTCTTCTTGCAGCCCAAAGGACTCTCAAGAGTCTTCTCCAACACCATAGTTAAAAAGCATCAATTCTTTGGGGCTAACCTTTCTTTATAGTTCAACCCTCATGTTCATACATGACTACTGGTTCAATAAAATAATTAAATAAAAAAGCATATATAGAGAAATAATTGATAGAATTAGTCTTTTATGAATAATATTGTATTATTTTCCTATTGAATAGCAATTGAAACTGAAAAATAGGGGCTAAGAAACCAGTTTAAGAACTTAGAAAAGGAAGAATAGAATAAACCAAAACAAAATAATGAGCAGGCAATTTTAAATGTAAAAAATTAAAGAATAGAAAACAAGGAAATAGTAAGGAAGACAATCAAACTAAGAACTAAGAATCAACTTAAGAACTAAGGCTAGTTCTTAAAAAAAATCTAATAAAATAACTTTTGGTAAGAGTGATCAAAACACAAAAATAAACAGTATTGTCAATGAAAAAACATACTTTTAGAAGCAGCAGATATTAAAAACATGACAAATATAATAAGCTTGCTAGGAGCACATAAAGTACCACATTGGCTAATTGAGCAGTACTATGAAAGGTGCCGTCTTTTTAATCTGCTGTGATCAAGTTTTCACAGGGTAAGTAGGAAGAAGGTGTATTCAGTTAGGTGAAATAGTTGGATATTTTTCCTATTTCTTTTCTTTTCTCTTTTTTTATATATCTGTTTATTGAGGCTACTAGGCAAATGACTCTTCCTGCGAACCTATAACTTGGGTTATTATATACATGATAAGATTATTGTTTTTCATTTTAGAAAAGAAGAGATGCTTATTTTTCTATCATTTGCACAAAAAACTCCTAACATTCTAGGCTATTTTTTTTTTTTTTGTCATTTGGGGTTGTCCAATTCAATCTCTATTCTAAATTCTATAATATTAGTTGGAAAAACTGGAAAGGCAAAAACTATCTTTTCTACCCTTTTTTTCCTCCTGCAACTAGTTTTTTTTGTGTGTGCACATGAGTTTTGGCCATTTAGATTCATTTGTATGGTGTTTGGAAGGTAGATGTGAGGTGGAGGCCACATGCTTGATGTCTTTGATTTATCGCTACCTGGAAGTCCCTGGAAACATGTGACTTGCTTGCAAAACAACAGTGTCTATCTCCAGATTTCAGTGTATGAGGAAGCAAACATAGCATTGGTGAGTTTTTGCTCTTAATTTCTAAACTCAAGAGCCTAGTCTCATGTTTCATTTTTTTTCTCCTTCTGAGTCTAAGAAGGGCTCATGGTTGATGTTGTGGGTTCTTGATTTAAATTTCTATGTGGTGATAAATTTAGGGCATCAGTTGCATGTTGTTTTCACAGATCTCCCCTAGAATCTGCTGCTCAGGAGCTTCCAGTGTTTAGGTATCTAATTGTCTGATTAATCTCTTGCATTAAAATGCGAGGGATTGTTTCTTGTCCTAAACCTTGACTGTGACAGACTCAGACTCTTTGGATATTTCCTTCTTTATACAATAGAGCATTGTACTTCCTTGCCATAGATTTGACAGTAGAATCAGTGACAACTGAAGTACTGCTGATTTGTTTTCTTCTCTTGAATCCCTGAGTATCAGGGCAGAGAAAGCTAATCATTCAAAATCTACAAAAACATCGACTTCAGCTTGACATATCTCTCTGTCAGGATGAGTACTGCTACACTTGTAACACAATTTTCCTCTAGCTTTCTCCAGTCAGGTATGTGTAGTGTGGGTAAAAGACAGTGCCTGAGAAAAACAGGTAAGTGTCCATATGTATCCCTATAATTAGCCAAATATAATACTAGGAACATTTTTTGTGAATATTGCTCAGTGAAAACCTAAGTGATTATTTTAAAAAAATCAACGGATCTGATTAAGCTATAGTTCTTCATGTTTGTACATGATGTGATTGTGAAATCAGAAAGTGTACTCATTACTCCAGAGAGCTATCCATTCATTAATATTAATAACAAGTAGATTTTACCCTGAGAGATATTTGAACATATCAAGAGACTCTTGACCTAACCCACGTATTGCTCCTGGGAAGAATCAATAGGTGACAGGTGACCATTTATCTAAATCTATATACCTGCCATTTGATTTGCCTCAGTAATCTTGGGGTCTTTATTTTAAGTCAGGCTTGGTATAAAATAATCCCAAAGGAATTTAGCACTCAAGTTCTAGGGCATAACACTCGCTGTCAGCTATTCTTCCTGCCCAAAAGATATGTTGTACTTTTCCTATTTTTTTTTCCATTAGTTTCAAGTGAAGTAGGATGAGAATTGAGTTTTACTAGTTTATCCATCTTCCAGTTTAATGTTACAAATTTAATTCTGTTTCAGTTAGAAAATAGTCATAAATAGCATTCCACTCTGAAAACAAATTTGTTTGTGTAGCTCTATTCGATGGTTTTGGGATATCTTTGAATTAGTGATCAATCTATGGAGCTCTTTCTCCAATGGCCATAATATACGGGATCAAGAATCAGGGATGTGAACAAACACAAAGGACTGAGTTATCAAACTAGACCCACACGCATCATAGATCTTACCCAGTGACATGCTTTACTTATAATCCCAAGGTTACAAACAGTTTAAACCACAGATGAAGTAGGAGAGGTCCCAACTGGCTCCCCAGGTCATTCCTTCCAGCATCAGTCATACTCTCTCTGGCCTAGAGAAAGAGATGGTGTTTCTAGTGATGTTGGCAGGGCAGCTAACACAGGGGATGTATTGTACTATCTCCATTTCCCACCCTGTGTGAGCTCAGTTGCTTCCGTCACGTCCAACTCTTTCCACCCTGTGAGCTATAGCCTGCCAGGCTCCTCTGTCCATGGGGTTTTCCAGGCATGAATACTGGAATGGGTTTTGCCATGCCATCCTCCAGGGGACCTTCCCAACCCAGGGATCGAGCACACGTCTCCTGCATTGCAGGTGAATTCTTTACCCATTGAGCCACCTAGGAAGCCCCCATTCTCCACCTCACCTACTACTAAAGCTTATGTGTTATTTTCAGATAGCCATGACTCACAGATTCATAACTTGTTGTACACATGCAACTCTAAACCAGAGGCAAGGATATCTTGCTAAAAGTATTCCACAGATGACGATTCTCTCCCTAGTCAATATTATTAGTTTATATTCTAAACCAAAAAATAACTAGATTTGTTTCTTTGTGAGTTAATTAGAGCAAATTGTTTGTCTTCTTCTTTCCCTGAGGTATTCTCCTTTGATTCCTGCAATCAACAGAGACATTGATCATAAGCCAACTCCTTTACTCCTTCCCCAGAGTAGAAATATGTGTGGCTTCTTTCACTATTATCCTTAATAAACTACATGTAGAACTATTGTTTCCCATCCCTGCAACTTCAAACTTTGCTGATCTAGAGGGCTTAGTACTTAAGATAAAAAATGCTTCCACCAGGGGACATATAATACCCCATTTAAATTGAAAGTTGAGATTCCTGCTTACTTTTCGGTTCAGTTCAGTGGCTCAGTCGTGTCCAACTCTTTGTGACCCTATGGACTGCAGCATGCCAGGCCTCCCTGTCCATCACCAACTCCTGGAGCTTACTCAAACTCATGTCCATTGAGTCGGTGATGCCATCCAACCATCCCATCCTCTGCCATCCCCTTTTCCTCTCGCCTTCAATCTTTCCCAGCATCAGGGTCTTTATAGGGTCTTTACTTTAGAGAGTTACAATATTGATTGTGGTGTTTGTTTTAATATACCAATTGGAATCCTTTTTCATTCACATAATTAGAGAGGTAGGATTATGTCTGAAATCCAGAAGATCCTCTGGGGTGCTTTATCCATTAAGAAAAATGAATGATAAACAATAGTAATCCAAAATGGGCAGAACCACTGAGGTCTCAGGCCCTTTAGGAGTGACAAGGTAAAGAATTTCACCCCTCTTAAGTGCTGACTTACTGTGAAGGAAACGTGGAATGGGTTGTTGAAGGAGGAAATTATGACAACTATAGCTTCTGGCCAGTTATAGAAATGAGGTTGCTACAGCTATACCTGTTGCCTTTTTGGTTATTATGTGGATGTACATACATACTTACTGTTTTCTCTCTGCTTTCACCTCATGATTTTATTAAAAATTTGTTGGTGGTGATTAACTTTACAATTTTTTTTAAGTTCCTGATTATGCAATTTCTGCCAAATTCCAATATTCAAGATTACAAAACATTTTATTTGGAATCAGAGGACTCTAATAGCCTTAGCAAGAAGAATAAATTTGGAAAGATCACAGTCTTCATTTCAAATTGTATGACAGAGCTATAATAATCAAAAGAATTTGGTACTGGCATAAAAACAGACACACAGACCAATGTAAAACCATACTACATCAAACAAAAAACTTCTGCAAAAGAAAGGAAACAGCAAAATGAAAAGGTGGTACATACCATGGTAGAGAATATTTGCAAACTGTCCTAACAGGTTAATATCTTATATAGAGAGAACTGCTACACCTCAGTAGGAAAAAGACATGTAACTTGATTAAAAAATGAAAAAAAAAAATTTACAGACATTTTTGCAAAGAAGACATACATATGACCAGAAGTATATGGCAGGTATATGAAAAGTACTCAGCAACACTAATTGTTATGGGAATGCAAAGCAAAACCATAATGAGATATCAACTCACACAGGTAAGAATGGTTGTTGTCAAAAAGTGTTGATGACTATGTGGAGAAAAAGAAAAACTTGTATACTGTGATGGGACTGTAAATTGGTACAACTATTATGAAAAATAGTATGGAGATTCCTCAAAAAATTAAAAATAGAGTTACCACATGATCCAGCAATCCCACTTCTGGATATATATCCAATCTTGATCTCTTGGTTTTTTTTTTCCCCAATTTACAAGTCAAACAGTTGGCATTTCTACTCTAAAGACTCATGCATGTGTGCAAGTCACTTCAGTCTGAAGAAGGCTCCTGAAAGTCCCTTGGACAAGGAGATCAAACCAGTCAATCTTAAGGGAAATCAACTCTGAATACTCGTTGGACAGACTGAGGCTGAAGCTGAAGCTCCAGTATTTTGGTCATCTGATGCAAACAGCTGAATCATTGGAAAAGTCCCTGATTCTGGTAAAGATTGAGGGCAGAAAGAGAAGAGGTAGTCAGAGAATGAGATGGGTGGATGGCATCACTGAAGCAATGGACATGAACTTGGGCAAACTTGAGGAAATGGTGAGGGACTGGGAGGCCTGGTGTGCAGCAGTCCATTTGGTCACAAAGAGCCACACAGGGCTGGGCGACTGAACAAAAACAGCATTCTTTACACTGAAATGGGAAGTCCCCTTGCTCCATATTCATTGTTCAAGTGTTTTAATTCTCATACCTGTATTTTTTTTTTCATGTTGGTACCTCAAGTTGTTAAGTTTTTCTAGGGTTTATCCTCGCAAAGACTGTGTGGATCACAATAAACTGTGGAAAATTCCAAAAGATATAGGAATACCAGACCACCTGATCTGCCTCTTGAGAAGCCTGTATGCAGGTCAGGAAGCAACAGTTAGAACTGGACATGGAACAGCAGATGGGTTCCAAATAGGAAAAGGAGTACAAGGCTGTATATTGTCACCCTGCTTATTTAACTTATATGCAGAGTACATCATGAGAAATGCTGGGCTGGAGGAAACACAAGCTGGAATCAAGACTGCTGGGAGAAATATCAATGATCTCAGATATGCAGATGACACCACCCTTATGGCAGAAAGCGAAGAAGAACTAAAGAGCCTCTTGACGAAAGTGAAAGAGGAGAGTGAAAAAAGCTGGCTTAAAACTCAACATTCAAAACAGAAGACCATCCAAGGTGGGATGCATGAGACAGGTGCTCGGGCCTGGTGCACTGGGAAGACCCAGAGGAATCAGGTGGAGAGGGAGGTGGGAGGGGGGATCAGAATGGGGAATACGTGTAAATCTATGGCTGATTCATATCAATGTATGACAAAACCCACTGAAAAAATAAATAAATAAATAAAGGAAAAAAACCCTCAACATTCAGAAAACTAAGATCATGTCATTTGTTCCCATCACTTCATGGCAAATAGATGGGGAAACAGTGGCTGGCTTTATTTTTCTGGGCTCCAAAATCACTGCAGATGGTGATTGCAGCCATGAAATTAAAAGACACTTACTCCTCAGAAGGAAAGTTATGACCAACCTAGACAGCATTTTAAAAAGCAGAGACATTACTTTGTCAACAAAGGTCCATCTAGTCAAGGCTATGGTTTTTCCAGTGATCATGTACGGATGTGAGAGTTGGACTATAAAGAATGCTGAGTGCCAAAGAATTGATGCTTTTAAACTGTGGTGTTGGAGAAGACTCTTGAGAGTCCCTTGGACTTCAAGGAGATCCAACCAGTCCATCCTATAGGAGATCAGTCCTGGGTGTTCATTGGAAGGACTGATGCTGAAGCTGAAACTCCAATACTTTGGCCACCTGATGCGAAGAGCTGACTCATTTGAGAAGACCCTGATGCTGGGAAAGATTGAGGGCAGGAGGAGAAGAGGACGACAGAGGATGAGATGGTTGGATGGCATCACCGACTCAATGGACATGGGTTTGGGTGAACTCTGGGAGTTGGTGATGGACAGGGAGGCCTGGCATGCTGCAGTTCATGGGGTCACAAAGAGTTGGACATGACTGAGTGACTGAACTGAACTGAACTGGTCCTCCCAAAGAAATTTGAAGTTTCTCAAGTCTATCAATACCCCCACCCCTGCCAAATATTGCTATGTAAGCTATAATGGCTTCCCTTGACTAGCATAACTCACTGTCTCACAAACTTCAGCCTCTTCCTAATTCAGTTGTAATTTCTCCTTGCTATCAGGGTGTTCCACTTAAACAACAAATCTAATTGTTTAACTATAATCCTTAAAATCCTCTTTCATTTCTCTACCAATTATAGAATTAAATCTAAACTCTAGTTTATGAGTTTCTTAAAAATCCACACCCAAACATAATACTTGAGTATGATTTTAATAGTCAAATTATATGGCTATATTTGGTTCTGTCTTTGCTAGAAAATGTGACTGTGAGTGAGGGGCCAGGTTTTATTTATCTGTGTATCTAAATAAAAACATTAGTCTTACCAAAAACTATTATTTTATTAATTCATTCAAATCACTTTTTGAAACTTACTTATGTATCAAGTGTTCTTCTGGGTGCTGGGTATACAATCTGAAGAAGAGAGACAGAATTACTATTTTCATAAAGATATGTCAGAGACACGAAGTATATGTACAAAGCTTTCCACCTTTGTCACCTTCTACCTATCCATGCCCCAACACATGAAACTTTTCACCATTTTTATAAAACTTCCATTCTTATGGTATGAGCCTTAAAGACTCAAAATTGTGTGCTTCCTTGAGATCATAAAATCAGGAGCATCTATAATGGCTTAAGTATAAATTTCCCTCCTTACTCTGTTTCCACTGATAAGGTTTCTTAGAGAAACAACCCCATTTCTCAAGGAACCAGACACAGTTTTGCTTATCCCTGAGTAGTGGGCTTTACTTCCCTGATAGCCATAGTATTATCCCAACAGTTCAGTGATATATCATCTTAAAGGAGTCAGGGGGTATCTTGCCTCCTTGATACTATAAAGCCTGCCTCCCCCAGCCCCCATTTGCTCATTCTCTTCTTGAGTGCACACCCGTGTGGCCCTGTGTGATGCAATGTCCGCCTCCTGGCTGTGAGTATAGGTGACTAACTGCAGTTGATCTCAGTTGTCCAGTGTTGGGTGACGTTATGTTCAGCCATTCTTATAGTTATAAGGCAAGAATCCTTTCTTCACCAGTGGAGTGAATGAAAGGTAATTAAAACAGTTCCTCTGCCTGTACATCTGTGCTGTTTCTTCATAGTTGACAAATAAAAGGATGTATCTAAAGTTTCTTCTTTTATGAAGATTTCTTAACTTTTCAGGAAGGGTTACTCCATTCTCTTTCTTCTTGCTCATTATTCAATCCTCTATACCATGCCACAAATTATTTCTGTTTCTGTTATTGTCTTCTTCCTCATGGTGAGCACCCGAATGAAGAAAAAAGTCTTTGTATTCCCACTATCTAGTAAAGTGAATGCATTAATTTATCTCACAAATGTTTCTTAGCAAATAAATGTATTCAAATACAAATTCTTCTTTTAAAAAAAACTCACAGTCATTTAGAAAAATTGCACTGTACCAGCCTCCATGATTTAAAGTCCTATGGTTGAGAAAAACTTAGTAACACAAAGTTATAAGTCATGGCTGGGAAAAGTCAGTTTGGTCTCTCAAATAACAGATACATATAAAGAAAATAAATATGTTATAATATGATTAAATTAGAATGCCTTTAGTTATATTGTATACTATTTTTGAGATCTCATTTTTTGTGATAGCATATTTATATAACTAAAATTTTAAAGACTCAGTAGAAAAACGAATTGAAAGGGAAAGTATGTGTTTTAAAATATGTTTCAAATAATTTCCGAGAAGTCTAGCACATTTAGGGAATATAATTATGTAGAAATTGCTGAAAAGCTACTTGAAGTAAAAGCATGACAATCTCTATTCCATTCAGATAACTTCATTAAGTGGAAATAATAAAAAAGCCATTGGAACTTTCCATCATCATTTCTGAACATTTTATTAAATCCCTAATGGACAATGGAAAGCAGAATAGACAAAGTTGCACATTGTTAAACTCTTGTGCCAAATGTTTTGAGAAAAAGTCTAGGAATTAGGTTCTGATAGATTTCTGTGTTAGTCAGTAAGTAACTTAATTTGCCAATAGAAAGAATAAGCTATCTCTGTCGCTTGTGCTATGATTTGGTCATATTCTTTTGTAAGAGAAAGAGAGAGAGAAAGTAAATACAATAGACAAAGGAAAAGGAGAGGAAAAGACAATGAGTGAGACATAGGAGAACGTCCCTTAGTTTTCAGTAAAACAATTACAACATACTGTAGAATACATGATTCTAAATAACGACAAAGGAGGCAACATATCCCATTGACATTTCTTTCTTTTTTTTTTTTTTTTGCTTCTCATTACTTTTATTTATTTATTTTTCCATTTATTTTTATTAGTTGGAGGCTAATTACTTCACAATATTGTAGTGGTTTTTGTCATACATTGACATGAATCATCCATGGATTTACATGTGTTCCCCATCCCGATCCCCCCTCCCACCTCCCTCTCCACCCGATCCCTCTGGGTCTTCCCAGTGCACCAGGCCCGAGCACTTGTCTCATGCATCCAGCCTGGGCTGGTGATCTGTTTCACCCTAGATAATATACATGTTTTGATGCTGTTCTCTCAAAACATCCTGCCCTTGCCTTCTCCCATAGAGTCCAAAATTCTGTTCCGTACATTTGTGTCTCTTTTTCTGTTTTGCATATAGGGTTATCATTACCATCTTTCTAAATTCCATATATATGCTTTAGTATACTGTATTGGTCTTTATCTTTCTGGCTTACTTCACTCTGTATAATGGGCTCCAGTTTCATCCATCTCATTAGGATTGATTCAAATGAATTCTTTTTAATGGCTGAGTAATATTCCATGGTGTATACGTACCACAGCTTCCTTATCCATTGGTCTGCTGATGTGCATCTAGGTTGCCTCCATGTCCTGACTATTATAAACAGTGCTGCGATGAACATTGGGGTGCACGTATCTCTTTCAGATCTGGTTTCCTCAGTGTGTATGCCCAGAAGTGGGATTGCTGGGTCATATGGCAGTTCTATTTCCAGTTTTTAAAGAAATCTCCACACTTCTCCATAGTGGCTGTACTAGTTTGCATTCCCACCAACAGTGTAAGAGGGTTCCCTTTTCTCCACACCCTCTCCAGGCATTTATTGCTTGTAGACTTTTGGATAGCAGTCATCCTGACTTGCGTGTATTGGTACCTCATTGTGGTTTTGATTTGCATTTCTCTGATAATGAGTGATGTTGAACATCTTTTCATGTGTTTGTTAGTCATCTGTATGTCTTCTTTGGAGAAATGTCTGTTTAGTTCTTTGGCCCATTTTTTGATTGGGTCATTTATTTTTCTGGAATTGAGCTTCAGGAGTTGCTTGTATATTTTTGGGATTAATCCTTTGTCTGTTGCTTCATTTGCTATTATTTTCTCCCAATCTGAGGGCTGTCTTTTCACCTTACTTATAGTTTCCTTTGTTGTGCAAAAGCTTTTAAGTTTCTTTTTTTTTTTTCCATTTTTATTTATTTATTTATTTTTTTTAATTTTTATTTTTTTGGTCATACATTGATATGAATCAGCCATAGATTTACACGTATTCCCCATCCCGAACCCCCCTCCCACCTCCCTCTCCACCCGATTCCTCTGGGTCTTCCCAGTGCACCAGGCCCGAGCACTTGTCTCATGCATCCCACCTGGGCTGGTGATCTGTTTCACCATAAATAGTATACATGCTGTTCTTTTGAAATATCCCACCCTCACATTCTCCCACAGAGTTCAAAAGTCTGTTCTGTATTTCTGTGTCTCTTTTTCCATTTTGCATATAGGGTTATCGTTACCATCTTTCTAAATTCCATATATATGTGTTAGTATGCTGTAATGTTCTTTATCTTTCTGGCTTACTTCACTCTGTATAATGGGCTCCAGTTTCATCCATCTCATTAGGACTGATTCAAATGAATTCTTTTTAATGGCTGAGTAATATTCCATGGTGTATATGTACCACAGCTTCCTTATCCATTCATCTGCTGATGGGCATCTAGGTTGCTTCCATGTCCTGGCTATTATAAACAGTGCTGCGATGAACATTGGGGTGCACGTGTCTCTTTCAGATCTGGTTTCCTCAGTGTGTATGCCCAGAAGTGGGATTGCTGGGTCATATGGCAGTTCTATTTCCAGTTTTTTAAGAAATCTCCACACTGTTTTCCATAGCGGCTGTACTAGTTTGCATTCCCACCAACAGTGTAAGAGGGTTCCCTTTTCTCCACACCCTCTCCAGCATTTATTGCTTGTAGACTTTTGGATAGCAGCCATCCTGACTGGCGTGTAATGCTACCTCATTGTGGTTTTGATTTGCATTTCTCTAATAATGAGTGATGTTGAGCATCTTTTCATGTGTTTGTTAGCCATCTGTATGTCTTCTTTGGAGAAATGTCTGTTTAGTTCTTTGGCCCATTTTTTGATTGGGTCATTTATTTTTCTGGAATTGAGCTGCAGGAGTTGCTTGTATATTTTTGAGATTAATCCTTTGTCTGTTTCTTCATTTGCTATTATTTTCTCCCAATCTGAGGGCTGTCTTTTCACCTTACTTATAGTTTCCTTTGTAGTGCAAAAGCTTTTAAGTTTCATTAGGTCCCATTTGTTTAGTTTTGCTTTTATTTCCAATATTCTGGGAGGTGGGTCATAGAGGATCTTGCTGTGATTTATGTCAGAAAGTGTTTTGCCTATGTTCTCCTCTAGGAGTTTTATAGTTTCTGGTCTTACATTTAGATCTTTAATCCATTTTGAGTTTATTTTTGTGTATGGTGTTAGAAAGTGCTCTAGATTCATTCTTTTACAAGTGGTTGACCAGTTATCACAGCACCACTTGTTAAAGAGGTTGTCTTTTTTCCATTGTATATCCTTGCCTCCTTTGTCAAAGATAAGGTGTCCATAGGTTCGTGGATTTATCTCTGGGCTTTCTATTCTGTTCCATTGATCTATATTTCTGTCTTTGTGCCAGTACCATACTGTCTTGATGACTGTGGCTTTGTAGTAGAGTCTGAAGTCAGGCAGGTTGATTCCTCCAGTTCCATTCTTCTTTCTCAAGATTACTTTGGCTATTCGAGGTTTTTTGTATTTCCATACAAATTGTGAAATTCTTTCTGTGAAAAATACCGTTGGTAACTCGATAGGGATTGCATTGAATCTATAGATTGCTTTAGGTAGAATAGCCATTTTGACAATATTGATTCTTCCAATCCATGAACACGGTATGTTTCTCCATCTGTTTGTGTCCTCTTTGATTTCTTTCATCAGTGTTTTATAGTTTTCTATGTATAGGTCTTTTGTTTCTTTAGGTAGATATAATCCTAAGTATTTTATTCTTTTTGTTGCAATGGTGAATGGTATTGTTTCCTTAATTTCTCTTTCTGTTTTTTCATTGTTAGTATATAGGAATGCAAGGGATTTCTGTGTGTTAATTTTATATCCTGCAACTTTACTATATCCATTGATTAGCTCTAGTAATTTT